>NC_072737.1:158631700-158799200 GCF_026930045.1 Uloborus diversus | reverse complement strand
TTTGTGCAGTTATGTTTAATTTTGCAGTGAAATCATCCTGATTTTTACTAGCTTTGGTTTTTCTTGGAAACTTCATTTTCCTCTTGTTCTGAATGTATTCAGCATACATGGAGGTGGAGGGGGGGTACATGACCATATGTAGGTGTTAAAAGAGGGCAGTAGAACCTGAAAGGTTGAAAACCCCTGTCCTAAATTATTTTCATTTTAAAACACATTAAAATTCAGCGAGTCGTCTTCAAAAATAAGGTTCTGGCTCTTGTTATAGGACAACAATGCAGATAAACGAAATTTTTATAACTCCCCCCGGAGAGTGAGGAAAAACCCTCTAAATTAGAAAATACGAGCGAGGAACACAAATGAAAAATGACACTTCTCATTGAAAAGCAAAGAAGGCAGTTCCTTTCATCGCGTTTACAGCTTTTATGCTTTTTCATCTTTTATTGCCCTAACGGAAAAGAATGGAAGAGCAGGAGAAAGAAAGCATGTTTTTACACCGGGCCAGCTCGAGTTAGCACATTCGTCTTTATTTTGATACCATTGCTTAACGCTAAACACACTGTGTTGTCGCTTTTTTTTTTTTTTTTTTTTTCATATTTTAATTCTTCACTTAAATGTTGCCAATAAATCACTTCTAAGTGCGTTGTATTTCATTTGAGCTTCATGGTTAATTTTCGGCAGCTATTAAAAAGTGCAGAAAAATATTGTTCAATTGCAGTTACAGTCAACTTTCGATAACTCGAAGTCTTATAACTCGAATATTTTTTAATCACAAAATTTTTATTGGGTGCAACAATTATCAGTGTTTTCCAATGCTAAGTTTTCTAAAAATCTCTAAGGTAACAACTTTTAAGTCGAAGCTCTTATGAAAGTTTTGTTTTCATTTCATACACGAAAATCCAGCAAACAAAAAACACGAAAAAAAATTATTGTATAAGCAGAGAAAGATAACTTTCTTTTTAAGCACGTTAATAAAATTTATTCTCTGTGAAAATATTTATACAGAACTAATAACTTTCTTTATTCCAAACTATTATCGTTATAGTCTATCTAACGTACACAATCTCTGCAAAAGAAAAAAATAACAACATTATTTTTAATAGGGCTGGGAGAGGAACTTCCGATAACTCGAAGCTTTAAGCTTGTTTATTGCGACTTCGAGCTATCGGAAGTTCCTACCTCAGTCTTATTAAGACAGTTCTCAAACAGTCAAAATCTGCTTCGCTCTAGAACACTGAGTGAGGTCTATACACCTTTCTAATCAAAATTATGAAAAAGTGTTTGAGTTTGCAATGCTTACCTTTCAATGTATTCTTTATAAGTTATTCAACTCCAGGTAGTTTTACCTTACAAGCTAGTTTAGGTTTTCTTGTACATAAAAAGTTTCCCGAAAAGATGTATCTCCCTCCATTGGAAAGTTTGCAAATGATCTTGGCTTCGGAAAAATTTTAATTTGTGACCTGTGTCCCAATAATGTTTAGCTATTGATGACTTAAAAACTTCTTGTTTTTTTAATTTTGCAAATCAAAAGTTATTTTTTCACTCATTATTTTTTTTTCTTTTCCAGAAAATCCTGAATATTTACAAGAAAGGAAAGATGCCGTCAGTTTACTTATTCAGAAAAGAAAAAAAATACCAGTATAATATGGAGTATTGATTTGCCAGAAGCTATTAGAGCGTGATTCAAGTTTTAAAGAAATATTAGGAAAAACTAGAAGTTTTGAAGACTTTTTTTTCTTTCCATCATTTCCGACTTCGGGCTTCAGAGTTGTTTTTCTCTTTCCCCTTTAAAGACAAAGGCCAAAGAAGAAAAACAGAGTGACGAAAAGTGTACATAAAATCCAGTATCAGCTTGGATTTTACGATCTGTAGATAATACCTTAGGTTTTGCTTGATATCGACACAATGTAGTAGCCAATCTTAGATCTCTCCTTAATTGAAAAAAATGATACTTTTACAAGTGAGAGCTGTTCAAAAGAAAACAGAAAAAATTACCTTTCTTTTCATTGCATAGTGAGACCACACAAGTAGATATACACAAGTAGATCTCCTTAATTGAAAAAATGATGCTTTTACAAGTGGAAGGTGTGCAAAAGAAAACAGGAAAATGATATTTCTTTTCATGGCATAGTGAGACCACACAAGTAGATATACACAAGTAGATCTCCTTAATTGAAAAATGTAGATATACACAAATAGATCTCCTTAATTGAAAAAAAAATGATGCTTTTACAAGTGGAAGCTGTTCAAAAGAAAACAGAAAAATTACCTTTCTTTTCATGGCATAGTGAGACCACACAAGTAGATATAATCAGCACTTTAGAGTAGAGAAAAATTAACTAATCAGCCACTGTAAAGAACAAAACAAAGGAACTACTCGACGTTCTTTGTGGTATATACATAAGTAAAGTAGAAAAAAATTAAGTTTCTGTTGAAGAGAAATTTAAAAACTAACGGAACATGCTATTTCCAAAACGAGAACGTAGATTTAGAGAATATCTGATATAATCATATGATAATAATGATATATAAACTCTATGTGCAGCCCAGACTTTATGAAATATAGTGGCTGAGATTTTTTTAATGTAACTACTTTTTTTTCTTTTTCTTTTTTCGCAACAGGAGATGATAGATGTAAAGGAAAGCTAATATTGAAGAAAATGTTTAAAAACCTTAAAACCGTCATATCAGCACAAGAAACTCTACTAACATCTGCACTGTTGTGTTCTTCCAACTTTCCTAGCCAAAGAGAGGACTTTTAGTAGCTCGACTTTACTGATGACGTCACGCCAAATTCTGATGACGTCATAAGCCAAAGAACCTATCCAAGATTTAAATGTTACATAAACAATGAATGAAAATATATTTATATGTGTGTGAGCATATTGAGAACCCACAACTGTTGACACATAAACTGCGTACGGTTCGAGACTTTGTCCAAGACATCTCACACGTATACATATATGTTTCACTGCAACCAAAGACAATTCTGAGGAACCAACGTAAAGAATTATTTGTTTTCATTCAGATGTATAGAACGCAGTATTCAAACCCACTGTTTAAATACCTTCTATCACCCCCCTTTCAATCGTATTTTATCCTACTGCACTTTTTCCTTTTGTTTTTACTATCACCATTTCTTTTTTGCTAACATTTGAAGTCATTTTCTTTAGCGACTAGAGCAGAAGTTCCCGACAGATGTACACTTACTTAGACGGGTTAGTCTTGCTTTCGAACTTTTCTCATCTTCATTCCGTGCGTCTTTTCGAACGATATGAGTAGGCAGAGTGCGCATGTGCAAATCAATGTTCGGGGAACTACATCGCTTACGAAACTATATCATCTAGCACATTCAAAAAATCGACAAATGCCACCAAACTTGGCGGCATTTGGCGATTTTCAGCCAATGGTGGCACCAAAAATATGTCGCCCACAATGATGACCACTTGGCGATAGCTCGTCAATTTCTCGCCAAGCCCATAGACTCTCGCAAAACATGAAAGCTGGAACATTTCTATCAAAGATGTCCATAAAGGAAGATGTATTCATTCATACATGGCAAATTTTAAAGAATTTTTATTACTTGATTTCAGTTAATTTCAATTAGATGAACCATTCCTTCCTTGATAAGCTTTAAAAGTACCTCATACCTTATTTTTTTAACACTTACCTTCTCAATATTAATATAAATCAACTTTCCATTATTTAAGAAAAAAAAAACCTTGTATGATTCTTCAGTCCTTCGCTTTTTAAACACTCAATCGGTCTTTCTTGGATCATTGCAAAAAAATATCTTTCAACACCAAGTCTAAAACATAGTGTTTCATTTATACTTATGATTTACTACGAAAAATGCTTTTCTTTTATTAATTTATTAACTTGAGAGTTTAAGATCCATTTAAATTCTCTGAAAGAACTAGTGACACAATCAGAGTATTTGGCCACCAAGTTTAAAGTGCTTTTCAAATTTTGAAATTTCGCTATAGACCAATACAACTTTTTCTAGCGTAAATTTATCGCAAAAAATTTAAAATCGCAACAATATGCAATCCAAAATTTAAGCTTTAAAAACAAATTTGATAATTTTTCTTTAGCAGTTTCTTAATTGTACTTAACTGAGTGCGCTCTCTACCTACATAATATCTCGTTGATCGTACCAATCACATCATTCCGGGAAAATAGCATTCAAGTTCAAATTCGCTTAGCTTAGCAAATACAGAGCTCTATGTTTATAGCAAAATAAAAAGAGAAAGGAAAAAACAGCATTTCAAATTAATCGAAATTGAAATGTGTACTTTTCTCTACTGTTAGTATCTGGATTTTAGATGTCCACAGGATGGGTTCAGCGTCTTAATTGTCTATGGAAAACTTTTAGCAAGAAAGGCACAACTTACAGAAAAATGTTTTTAATGTGACTCTCTCCAAAGAAGTGTTCTAGAATAGTAAGTGTAAAGAACATCGGGAACTACTGGCCTAGAAAGTACCAGTCTGGTACAAGCTGAGCGCGAAACCAAGTACCGGTAATTTTTTCTCCGGTGCTCTGTCAACAGGTTGTTACACCTGTAAGAACGTATTTTACAATAAGTTTGATGAAAGAATGCTTAGATACTATACTTTCCTGCATCTTTCTATATGCTAAAATATTGATATTGTTATACATATATATAAGGATATTCTGTTACGTTTGAACTGTAACATTCCAAACTGTGACTTTATTGCATGCTTTTTTAAGAGGTTAATTTTTGTTTTCGAATTATAGGTAGTCTGGCTAGTAAATGAATATTTAGCAACAATTTCATTTTCAAAGGCTCGGAATATCGTTAGAACATGTAGCATTTGGTGCAGGACATTGGAAACATTCGTATTGATATTTTTAATTGTTAAAAAAATATAAAAAAAGACTTGTAGATCTCCCATGGTTCTGCTTCCCGTTGTTTAAATGAAAATGGTACAGCAGCCCAGTTAATGAACTCGTCTTACCAGGGGAAAAACAAATTTTTCCGGCCGTTTCTTTATTGGAGTTTTATCGAAGCAAGTTACTGTTGCCAATTCATCTAAAACAAATTTGAAATAAAAAAAAAATTAAGCAGCTATTTATTAATTTGTTTCTAAATTGTTTTAATCATATATTTGATTTGTTAACTTTATTTCTCTCTCTCTCTCAGTCACAAATTATCGTCCTAAAACATCTTTAATATTTCTTTTAAAAGCCTTAGAACAGCAATTTATTTATTTATCTTTCGTTTCCAGATTTTTTCAGGAAAACATCTGGTTTATCAATTTTTTTTCCAGTCACAAACTATCGTTCTAAAAAATCTTCAATACTTTAATAAGTTATCGTCTGTATTTAAAAAAATAAAAATAATTCAAATAAATTAGCGATGGAAAAAATACGAACTGTTTATAAACTGGGCTGCGTTCATTAATTGGTCGGACTACCTTAAATCTTCTTTTCGCTTGATTACTGTTATAGACTCTTTGATATATTTAAAGAATGAAAATGGTGAATAGAATTCAGTGTCATAGTGTTCGGCAAAGGAAACAGTTGCATTTCAGAAGAATTACTTTTAAGAGTCTTGAAATATATTTCCTACTATGGATATGTGAATTATTTGAATGAACTTGACAGTTCTGCTATTATAAATTTTATTTTTTAAATTGCCTTATATAGTGACACTGTCCAAGAAACTTCTTTTTTTCCAAAGAATAACTTCTTCACAGCAACGCCAAAAAATTTGAGATAAATCTGAAATTTTAAATTACATTTCTCGGGATAGGAAAGTTATTTTTAACTAAGCATAGCGATTTTACTTTCTGTGTTAATTGATTCATTAATGCCCAGTGCGTTAGGATGTAAAAAATGTTACAGCCTTAACTTAAAGAAAATTAACTGGGAAAGTATTACTAATTGAATATTTATTCTTGTTAATTAAATATTTATCGAAAAAAGCTTTAAAGTTCAGAGGTTTCCATATAGAATTCTTTGAAGTGCAATGCTAATTTTTCATGCGGCAGCAAGAATAACTACAATCGAGCCTAAAGTGCATACAGGTTGCATCAAAAGTTCACAATTAAGTTTGCTTTTACAAATGCTGTCACAAATTCTTTAAAAAAAAAGAAATGATCAAGTAACCAGTTTTACATTAATAAATTATTCTTATTTATTAAACACGTGAACTTAAGAAATAATCTGTGTAAAACTTATATGGTTTATAAAAAAAACGCATCAGGCAAAAAAAAATGTAAAACTGAAATTTGATTTTTGTAAGTGATTATCCATTGCCGAATTATACAACAAACAATACTTAACGTACTTTTTAAATACAAAGAATAATTTAGAAAACTATTGCAACAAGGAACAAACTGACATGAGGTAATTTCTAAATACGAAAGATATCACAGAAGAGGTATAGTAGTTCAAAAACAAGCATTACTTGGGGTGTCTTTTGAATACTAACGACAGTATAGAAGACGTAGTTCAGCAACAAGCAAATATTACTTAAGATATTTTTCAAATACAATCGATACTATTGAAAACGTAATTCAACAAAAAACAAACATTACTTGGGGTAATTTTTAAATACAAACGGTAGAACAGAAAACCAATGCAGCAACCAGCAAACACTACTTGAGGTGTTTTCTAAATGCAAACGATACCTTAGAAGAGGTAATTCAATGACAAACAAGCATTACTTGAGGTAAATTTTAAACACAAACGCTATCATAGAAAACGCATTCTATTTTAGCAAACTTCATTCTATTCAAGCAAATAATAAATAAGTTTTCATTTTGGTAGTAGAATGCTAATATAAAACAATTTTGACCTATAATTGGCGCGTTCAAAATATGAGAGATAGATTTGATGTTATATGGCTCGTCATTGTTTTACTCCATCTTCATCTTAAGAAAGGACAAAATAATGCAATTCAATATTGAATATTATAATTCAATATTGAATAGCATAATTCAATATTGAATATTATAATTCAATATTGAATATTATAACTCCATATTGAATATTATGATTCAATATCGAATATTATAATTCAATATTGAACATTGCAGTTCAATGTTGAATAGTGTAATTTAATGTTGAAAATATGTTTCAAAATTTTTTCCTTTTTTTTAAGCTCAAGATTGGTACCAAAATTATTAATATATTTTCCACCATTTAAACAGCATTGGTCTGTCAAGCGACATCAAAAAAAACTTTTCAAAATGCTTTCACAATAAGTCAATGCCATTTTTAATAAACTTAGGGCGTTGGTCGTTTCAGAAGCAGCGGTACGTGGACACTAATGAATTAATTAATAGTGAAATACACCGACACTGATAGCGTAGTAATTTACAATAAATATTGCTGATTTAAAATGCATTAATTTGGAATGCATGAGTAACCAAGCTCATTCAAAGTTATTCTTTGGAAAACACAATGCTGCGAAATATGAGAGATTTATACTTGTAGCATCCAGTTTTGGGATCGAGCTATAAAATCCTAAAACGGTGAGTGCTAGTGAAACGGTATATAGTTGTATAGCTTAACTATAAATGCCACAGACAATGATATTTCACACTTTCCTTTTGAGTAAAGAGCTTTTATTTTTGTTGTTTATGCATTTTATACATTTTAAGTGGTTTTGTTATGTTATTTTTTTAAGCTACAACTTATCTAAGTCATTTTTCTTTGGCATCGGTTGAAATGAAAGTTTCGTGAAGTGTGATCAAAATGCAAGTGATTTCTCAATGACATTTCACGACTGTCTCACATTTGTTTCATGAGTCCCTGCGTAATCACAAGAAATGGCGATGGTGTGGATTGCTGCAACAAACACGATCATGCATTTTTGAATAGATTGAGCTTTTTTACAGAGTTTTACGGGTATTTTTATCATTGTATTATTTACAGCGTTACATTGTATTTTCTTCTGTGATATTTGTGTTTTTCTTATACGCTTATTTTTAAATGTTTATTTATCATTAATTCCCTTTTTAGTACTGACCTAAACATACATGGCATATTCTATGGAATTATTTGGCGATAAAATGTACATTGAAGCACAATATTGAGAAATATTGATCGAAATCTAATTAATTAAAAAGGTGACCTTTTTTGACAGTAAACAAATACAAAAAATATATTGAACTTTTTGATTCAAAAATAAAACAGAACTAAGAAAATTCATTTAAATCAGGGCATGTTTACGTGTTTATGTTATGGCATAATTTATATATATTTATTGATAATATTAGTACTTGAGTTTAAACATACATTGTGTATTTAAAAAACAACATTATATTATATTTCTATTAGAAAAATAGAATAACTAACTGTTCATGCATAAATAAAATTTCTTGGCCAAATTTAAAACTCTTAGTAACTTACCATTTTCATTTGACCATTTTATTCTAAACCTGTGTTCCCAAAATTACACTCGTAGAAAAATTATTGTTTTTAAATATTTCAAAAAAAAAATTTCCTGTAATTTTTTTAACAAATTTTCTTTGATTTGACAATGATGTATTAAGCAAAATTTCGTCCTAAGCAAACTCGTCTTAATACGACTCGAATATACTTTCTCAATGCAACATATAATGCAAATATCTAAATATCGAGCATATTTCTTATTTAATTTAAGAATTAAAAACAAAATCGAAATTACAGTACATCTAAACCGACATTGCAAGTGATGCCATGGGATATAATTCCGATTTCAGTGTATTGTTTCGTAATTTTGTTTCTATGTGGATTTTTATTGCTTCTCTTGTTTTAAAAATAAACAAAGCGTTTCAAGTGGGGAACAATCATAAGAAAACTTTAGATGATGTAACTTCAAAGCTATGCAAGCAAAAGTGGTCCATCTTCCTGCGACACAGAAACAGAAATTTGTTAATAACCATGGTAATTTGCATTCCTACTATGGTATTTTGTTGTCCAAAGGAGCAACATGTTATCGGTTGAAATTCGAGTGTAAATTTGCTACAATTCAGCATCGATAGTGAATAACGTTCTACCTTGCATTTTAATACATGACACACTGGTCATCCCTAATCTAGCCTCATTAGAACAGGATGAAAGTTATGAGTAAACTATTTTTCCGGGTGGGTCAAACTATTGTTAAGCTGACGATATCTTACATGAACAAAAATGTCCAAGTACTAGGATCTGAAAAAAATTATTCGATTTAATTTTGAAAAAAAGGGGGTTGTTTAGAACCTTAATTGCTTCAGGTAAAAGGCTCTTGATTTTTCAAATAATGTACGAAAAACAATTTTCTTTCGTTTAAAAATGGACGTGTAGACTATTTTTATCATGAATATTATTTCATTCCAAGTAACATTCGTTATCGCAAACCAATGAGCAATTAGTTTCGAATAAGGAAACTGAAAAGTGGCAGATGAAATATTCCTGCCGTTTCTTCGCATTTTCGATTACTTTCGCGATAATTGTAACACAGTTGTCATCGCTTATGAGTTTATGTATCTGTAAAAAAATTAATGGCAGATGCCTGATGGTAATATACAGTGGATTTCATTTAAATGAAAAATCTCTCAACTTTATCTCGTACTTTAATTAACCGTTTTTCTTCAAATATTATTCTTGTTATAAATGATTAGTAGTGGAAAGAAAAAACTACAGCCAATAAATTATTCTAATCTGCTTTTGGTTAGGATTTATTGTAACCATCGCAGATACGTGTTGATGTATGAAGTCTAACATTGCAACAATGTTTGTGTACATGAGTTGAGCGCGTGTGCTTAGAACGGGTACAGAAGAAATGACCAAATTAATCATATGATTACTAAGTGAGCATTCACGAATGTTATTTGTTGAATTATTAACTAATGGCTCTACTTGGCTTCGTTGCGATTGTATACTTTATTGATCCATAAGGTTGTCCTTTATTTCTATCTGCCATCGGAGTGATTTTTTAAAAAGACCAAGTGGTTTTATCATCTATATACACTATAGTGCAGAGAATGTTGAAATTCAATGTTAACTTTAATAAAACCTAAAATAAGAATTTCATGTTCTAAACGCTCAATGCTTTAGAAGTCGCTTGAAAGAAGTACAAAAACTGTTGTGAGCCAAAGTACCAAAAGCTTCTAAGCCAAAAAGTATCTAAAAGCTTTTTTTTAATCAAAAAAAAAAATGTCGGCGTTTAAATATTTTTTTCACCAAACGAAAATTATTTCAAAGCAGTCAAAGTATAGTGTATTAGAAAGTAGAAACGGTGCAGTAATTTCGCAGGAATAGAAATTTGGCTTTGAACATCACTGCTGATATAAAGAATTTACACATAAAACGAATTATTAATGTCTTACTCAATATTTAATGCTTAAAATGCAAAGATGTGACATCAGAATCGATAATCCCATTCTCATAAGTTTGATCGAAAGTTCCAAAGACAGACAATAAGCAAGCATTTTAAGAGTACATTCTAAATACTTGCGCAACACACATAGCCAAATCCTCTAACATTGGCGATCCAATCATCCGTAGAGTTTGCCATAATATGACCGATATAACGTAAACACGAGAGACATCTAAAACAAAAAATATTTTTTAGAAATCGTCGCTCCATGGCAACAGTGGGATATGAGCAAATGTCTTACTTTTGTTAGATATCACGATGTTGCTCTGATATGATGAAATATGGATGTTATAAGTTTTCGAAGTGTCAATATTTCCAAATTATCTTAACCAATTATAAATTTTGAATAGATATCTGAGTTAAACTAACATCCGTAGCAACTACGGAGATTCCGTAGCAGTTGGAGCCCAGGTAGCACACCTAAAGTTTAAACGCTTCATAAACGTTTTAAAATGGCTGTAGCAAGTTAATAACTATTTTTCAATGTTTATGAAACGAAGAATTAGGGCTCGCCCTCAGCCCTTCCAAGACATACTGGATTAGTGATGACGTAGTCAAGGATAATCTTTTTTGAAATTGTGAACATTAAAATCGTGGTGTATTTCTCGATCACCGTGCCAGCAGAGATGGACACATTTGGTTGCAAGCAAAGAAACCTTCATACAACCCGCTGGTACAGTGTACTGCATCCTTTAGCACACACCGAGTTACCTACCGATGAGAACCAAATACTGAGCAGACGACAATTAGGACTCTGAACCAAGAACACCTGAAATCTTTGAACTTCCCCCTTTGGCAGGAAAAACTAGTTATGATCATGTACGTGTATTTATAACTCATATAGCATAGGTAAGATATATACATAAAGTAGATTTTTTGAACGCCATTGGGCAGGTAAAGAAAGTAGATTAGATGACAAAAAAAAATGTTTCACTATAAAGTATAAAAATAAAATATGTTTTCACATAAGGGGGGGAACTGGGAAAATATTGAGAGCAGAAGCATTTATAAGCACTGTCCGTTCTTTTTCAATGTTAAGTTTCAAGTTTCTGAAGCAAAATCTTTCATATTTTCTAAGGATAATGCGAAATAAGTACGTACTTTGCATGCTGTGAGCATTTTTAAAATATTTGAATCATTAACAAATTAAATAAGTATAAATTCTTAAATAAAAAATACCTCCTTTTTTAATATTTTAGCTACCGTGTACTCTCAACATTGCTTTTCCCTACTGTTTTATTTTTGATTCATCATGTATTATTTCAAAAAATTATCACAGGTACAGTATCACAGACATTTTACAATCTATATTTGTACTCTTGACTTAAATATTTAATTAATTTTTTGCTACTTTAACATAAAATTATAAATATTACAGATTAATGGAAACAGATTTGATTTTGATAATGGTTTCCAATTTCAGCATTAAATTAGCACTTTATTATACTTGCAAAATATTAGACTTTTACCAAATCCACAATATTCAACAACGTAGAAATGGCAAAAAGTCAACAGTTTTCAGAACTCAAAAGCAGATTTAACAACAAAAGATGAAACTATAATTTCTCAAAGAAATGACACATTTGCCCATTTAAGTAGCATAAGTAAGATAATAAAAATAAAAGGAATGAGCCGAGGCCTGCAACGCAAAATGTCTCAAAAAATTTATTGCGTCATGTTTTGAAGTCAAGGGTCATAAATAGCAATCAAATAAAATTATTACGATTATATTGTTTTTTACTTTCGAGATATGATAATATTTTCACTCACATAAAAGCAACACATCACTACTAATCTTTAACTTATTATCATTATTATTATCGCAAACATTTAACCGTAGTAGTACCAGGGACAGATAGCGCAAGTCAAAATGAAATTTACACAAATTTAAAAAGAATGGAAATTGCACCTAGGACGAAGGCGAAAGTCGAACCCGTGATCTCTTTTACTGAGCACCGGTAGCTGTCGGAGCTAGTTCTTCTATCCGCTTGGCTATGGAGTCCGTTAGCTATTTAAGAATAATATGTTTTCAAAAACTCGCTTTGTTATTGCATGCCGTCTTCATAAAAATGGTATCAAGAACATTTAAATGGATAAATTTCTATGTAAATAACTATGTTGAACCTAAGGAAATAGGAAGTTAAAGAATTTGATTATTCTATTTTATTGCTTTAAGTTTGTCTAACACTACGGTCATATCCCTTTTACTTCATATTCACACAAAAGCTGCTTTAGTAAACATAATGTCCACCTTTTAGAATTTCCCTCAAATCAATATCTTCAACTTTAAAAAACCAAGTGAAGAAAGCTTCAGGACAAGCTTAATTCAAGAAAATATTGTTCTCTTCGAGGGGAAAATTGTACTTCCCAGTAAAAATCACACTAAATGGAAAAAGAATGAACAAAAAAATTTTCCCACGCAAAGTAGGCATTACTGCTTATTAAATCCTGCTATAAAAAGAGAGAAACTGCAGAATTTCCTAAACATTTATGCTCTAGAAAGAAAAATTTGTTCAGCGCATAGGCCGTCCAAATTAAGATAAGTTTAAGAAGTGCAACTTCCATTTCGCAACCAGCACAGAACATCCTCTCAACTCAACGTGCTCGAGAGTCCTTTTCGCGGAGAAAGCTGCAGAGGGAAAAGAAATGGTAAGAGTAAAAAGTTAAAAAGAACTTTTGTCGGATTTTCAACTGTAAAGAGTAATTACCTTGAGACAGTTATTATCGTTCTGTTAATGACTCACTTTATAAAAGATGCAGCTTAATTACTGAAAACTTGAGTCATAAAAAGAATTGTTGGAGAAAAAAGATCTTAAAGAGAAATAGAAATGAGAACAAATAACTCCCTTTTCTACAACTCTTAAAAGTGCGCGAAATACTTACAAATAAAAAATTATTAGAGATTACTTTAGAAAAATGGTAATATCTGTTAGAAAGATAAAAATTATTACCAAGACATTAGGTGACAAAGCTTTGATAAAGATTAATGTTTCACCCTTTTTTTCCCCCTCTTTTAAGCTTGCAGGGAGCAATCAAAATGTTCTTCCCCATTCGGTATAGTGCAAATATCAACTCAACGTAAAGATAAGATAAAATTAGGAACAATAAATCATTACAATGGGAAGTTTGTCAAAATATTGAAAACAAGATCGTTGCAGTTCTAAGGGATAGTATTTTTTTTTAATCATTAACTTCATTGTTAAGAGAATTTGTCGCAGTTTTGAGATAAAATATTACCACTTTATTCAACATAGAGCTTTGATATAAATTATTAAAATAGTGTTTTTTACGAGCGGAGTTTTCAGTGAAGAACCCAAAAATTACCATTCGTTTATTGTCTAAAAAAAAACTCATGTTATAGTAAAGTGAAACGATTTTTTTTCCTTTGAAACAGCAATTTTATTTGAGAAAAAATAATGCACAAAAAAGGAAAATATTTTTTAAGAAAGAATGTAAAATAAATACTGATCACCATTAATTAAAGGATGCACTGCCTTTCAATCTTATGACTGGCTTCAAAAAAGTAGGTTTTAAATTTTTCAAATTAGCGAAAACGTTAATCACATTTTTAAAAAGTCAAAAATACATTTTTAGAAAAACACAATAAAAGGATAGTCTTTCATTATGTAGATAAACCTTGCGAACTAAAAACTAACATATGCGGTTGTAAAAAATAATGATAATAATAACACTTGTAACATTTTAGTAGTATTTATTCACAAGATTATGCATCATTACTAACACGGTTAACTTTATTTCAAATCTAATTTAAATGCCTAATACCATTTCATATCGATGTTTTAAAACGTTTTTTTACATGTAAGCATGTACTCTTGCGGTTTTGTTTGCACAATTGCATTCCATCATAGTATGTAAAAAATAACAAAAATCTGTTAACGGATTTTTTTTACCTCCAATGTAATTTTTATGTTTTTCTTCTGATGTAGGAAAATCTTGTTAACTAAAAACTCAGCCATAGGAGTGTAACAAAAAACTGTAAGAATTATTTTTTTTGCAAATAGTTAGTATGAATAGTTAATTATACATAATGATAAACACAGTTAATTTGCTTTAAAAGTCTAATTTACAAAAAGCTTGCAGAGAATTTAGCCTAGTATACGATTTTATAACTTTACTTCAGAAGCTTTTTCACATACAAGCATGCAGATATAGCGGTTTCTTAGAAATATAGCACAACTGCATTTCATCACATAAATTGTAAAAATTAACAAAAATCTTTAAAGTGTTGACCTTACCTAATGTGTTTTTTACGCTTCTCTTCAGCTATAAGTACACTTTGTAAGCTAAAAACCTATGAAATTATAGTAAAAAAAATTAAAGCTATTACTTTTTTAAAGAAATAGTAAATATTTAAAATTACACATTATTACGGGCACGGTTAATTTTTTTACAAGTGTAATATATAAAAAGTTCGCTGGGAGTTGAGCCTAATACGATTTCATAGTTTGTTTTAAAATGCTTTGTTATATAAAAACGTGTACGTAATGTTGTCCATCACATTGCAAGAATTAACAAAATCTTAACTTTTTTTTTTTCAACTTCTGCGCCTTTTTTTATGTTTTTCTTCTGCTGTAGAAAAACCTTGTAAACTAAAAACTAACCCATGAAAATCAATCATAACAAAAAATATCTAAAAACTATAAAACATGTAGTAAGTATATATTAACCAAATATGCATTTTTACTAACACAGTTTAATTTCTTTACAAGTGTAATTTTAAGAAGCTCATAGTAATTTTAGCCAAATACGATTTCATAATGTTGTTTTAAAACGCTTTTTTACATTCTAGCATGTACATATTGCGGTTGGCTGCATTCCATCACACTAACTGTAAAAAATAACAAAAACAGTAACAGTTTTTTTTCCATCATTCTTATTTTTAAAAATAACAAAATCGGTACAGGTTTTCCTTTCATCATACTAATTGTAAAAAGTTTTAAAAACCTGTACGGATTTTTTTTTCAACATACTAATTGTAAAAAGTAACAAAATCTGTTTTTTTTTTTTTTTTTACCTCCAGTTTGTTTTTTACGTTTTTCTTCTGCTCTCAATTCAAAATTGATTCATATATTAGTTACCATCCTCTGCCTCTTTATATATAAATAAATAAATATATATATATATAAATATATATAGTCCACCAGTGCTGTTGAGAGCACATAGGATTTTACACTGCTCTAGAATTTGATGCCATAGTTACTTGTGTGTCTAGTTTAACAAAAAAAAGAAAGAAGAAAAAGACGATAAAAGTTTTATCGAGTTTTGGTTAATTTATTTTATTACTTCGAAAGATCTGTTGTTATATTAGATGAGGAAGGAAAAATCCTGCGGTATACTGTATATACATTCTTACGTCAATGTATAATAATATTTACTTTCAAACTTTACTTTCATTTTTATATTTTCCTTATTCAATTTATATTTTTCCATTTGATGTTGATGTTTTGCATTAGTACTGTAAACAGCTGTGAATTCTTTATTTTGAATGAAGAAATTTTGAGGGAGGCAGAAGTACTTATGTGCCAAAAATCATGTATGGCTACTTCAATATTTTCTAATTTGCCCTTTCAAATAGTTCAGTTGCGTTTTGCGTTTCTTAAAAATAACTAAAAGTTATCATTTATTATTCATCTGTAAGTTTGAAAACGAGCTATTACTATTTCCAAAAAGTATTTTATTCATAAGTTAATTTATTTTACCTTATATGGTATCTTATTCTTAACTTTGAAACAGGGTCGCCCCAATGGGAAGGTCACTCTGACTTACAAAAAATTCCTTATTCGACAACTTTTGCCTAGTAAGGAAAATGTAACTTAAAAAAAATTAGAAAAAAAAACTATATCTAAAGGCTCTTCTCGTTACATGTGCATGTGCATAACGCGCGCATGCTCATATTTTATCGTTCGGTAAAATTTGGAGTTACGCTCAGTAAATTGGTAATTTCACGTTCGGGGCGTCCCTGCTTTGACGTTATGAACCTTATCCATCGGTTTGGACAAATGAGCTATTTTTACGCATATATTTAACTTTATTTCTGGGATTTTAAACTTAGGCTTTTAATTGTGATGTATTTGAATATAGGGAATTATTATGTATCGTAATATAAAGTATCAACTTTCTAAAAGAAAATTTTGTACTTGAAACATAATGATTTGTACGTGTTAGGGGTGTAATCATATGGTCACGCTCGCAACACGTACAAATAATTACTTTTTGAATGCATAAAAACTTTATAGAAAGTCACACTTCACGTTTTGATACATAACGGTTTCTTATATTCAAATATATCACAATTAAAAGCCAAAGTTCAAAATCTCGAGAATGAAGAAAATATATGCGTAAAAAAGTCACATCCGTGCAGACGGATTGAGCAATTGTTAAACCGACATTTATAAAAAGTTCAACCAAAATGCTTTGGATTTGGTTTCTATGAAACATAATGATAAGCATTAAACCAATCAACAATGGGAAAATTACATTTTCCTATAAATGTAGTCACAGATGAATATTTCAATCGTTGAAGACGTTAAGATAAAACTGATTCACAGCTGTCGACATGTTCGTAACTGAAGAAAAACTTGATTTAGAGTCAAAGTTTCTCTGTGTGATGTTAAATTATTTTTAATTGGTTGTTAAACATATTATGGTAACGAGAAGAAAATATCCGATATTTTTCATTATTCTATATTTGATAGTAGATACACTTTTTACTGACGAACTTGTAAAACGTTGCTGTCATCAGAGTGAGTTCAAAAAAAAAAAATGGTAGCGCAGATAGATTTAATTCATGGGAGACATTGCCTAAGAGTGGAAGGGGTGTACCTGAGACTGATGACGAATACATACATTCGAAGATCTGTACAATGTACATAGCATATCAACTCAAGAAGTCATTCCTGCTTGAAGATTTTATTATTCTCGTCACCAGATGGCGCGACGGCGGCATAACCTTATTTCAAGCACAGCTTTCGCCTTAATTTCTACTATATATAATAAATATATATAATCTATAGAAAGATATATTTGCATTCTCTGCTTCACATGGCAGCGTAATGGCTCGAGAGATTTGTAGTGTTTCGCGAATGTGTTTTTCTGAAGAAGAGCCTCAGTACTGAGTCGTGTTCAGAAAAGAATGGAACTGTTGTGTTCATGCTGCGAAGCATTACGCCGTTGAGTTGTTTCGAACCCTGGCAAATTCACATTCTGTTCCTTAATAGGTAGAACTTTCTATGATGTCTAATGATAAAATGCTACATACGTTTGATGTGTGACCCACTAATGATGGAATTCTTTCAAAAAAAATGTGACACCATTTTTGGTACTAAGTTATTATTATCCCACCGACCGAAACCAAAATTATCGCCAAATGAAAATTGAGAAAAAAAAATCTCGCCAAATATCTCCATCTGCAAACAAATTTTGCGACGTCATCATTGGCAATTTTTCTCTCATCTGACGATGGTTTTGATTTTGAGAAAACGCTCGACAGTATAATATTTAAATACCATAAAATGCTTCATACGTTTGATGCATGACCCACTAATGCTGAAATTCTTTCAAAAAAAGTGACATACAATTTTTTAGTTGAGAGTCTATTGTCGCACACTTGGGCATTTCAATAAGATATCAGCAAAACTCATTTGAAGAAAACCATTTTATTCTACTTGTTCTGAGAATCCATTTTTTTTAACTCGATTATTTTGCATCTTAAATTTTTCTTAAAATAAAATGAGCTAGTCAATTTTAGCCGCAAACGATTCTAAATAAAACCTAGTGTTGCCACTAAAGAAGTTTCAGATAAAATAAAATATAAATTAATTTTAAGCATTCAATTCTGCAGACGATAAATATTAGTTGACGTTAAATATTCGTTATCAAAGCGACATTATGTATTCATCTGTATTGTCAATTTTAAGAAGTGAATTAAATTGACAAAAAATAGCAGAAAAGTTTTTTCTAACGCATTAAAAGAAGACCTTACGGGTTATGTTCAATGATAGAGATATCAAGTGTTATAATTTAAAGTTAAAATCACGCTATCATTAGTTAATTATTCAGTGCAATACTTTCAAGCTCAAAAAATGTTTAAGATGAGGTCATTAGTGGGTTAAAAAAATGCCTTAGCCACGGCTGATAACTACATATTTTCGAATAATGCTGAAACTATAAAAATAAAGATCGCACAAATAAATGTTAAATGTTGTCTCAAAGTCTCAGTGTTTATTCTAGTTTACTTTCACTGCACCGAGTATCACATCAGTATTTCATAGTATGAAACTAATATTTCAATGATTGAGCATACTTTCCGGTATAGTCTAATATTGTAACGAAAGTTTTAAAGCAAAATACTTATGTCCAAAGAATGTAAATAAAGTAGCGAGTTGTTCAAATCAAAAATAACGTTTAAAGTCATATCATCACTTATTGCACAAAATTCAAAATGAAGACAATAGCAATGTCTGGTGTGAAACAAAAAAAAAGATAAGTAAATGCTCAGGGTTTTGAAAAGAATTTAAAGATTCAGATCAAAAAAAAAGTATCGTCCACGAAAAAAATACGAAAGTAGAAAATGAAATCAATTGTTGAAAGCTTATTTTGTTTCAGAAAAGTAAATTTAACCAAATGAAAAATTTTATTACTAAATTGAATTTTGCACATTATTTTAGTCAGCTAAGCATAACTTGATTTATGCACGAACATATAAACAACAAACTTTTTTTTTCACAAGCAGAAAATTTTTAGATAAATAACATGTTAAGTATAAATGCATCAATGATAAAAAAAAAAAACAGGAAATTGATAGGGGTTATTTAAAAATCAAATGAAATCCATGCAACAGTCACAAATTCGTTATATAATTTCGCATACACAATTATATATATATATTTATTTGAATGAGAATTTGAGTCTTATTAAAAAGTAAAAAATTCTAACGAAACAGGTCAAGTTTCATTTAGCTTGCTGTGCTAAATATTTAAATAATCACAGTAAAAAAAGTAAAAAAGGAAAGCAACTGTTTGCTGTTTAAAAAAAAAGAAGTAAATAATAATTTGTTATTTTTACTGTATATAGTGCATAAGAAGTATTAATAAAAATATAAATAGGTTATTATTACAATAATTCAAAGAATACATTGTTAAATACGTGCCATTTTGTCACACTGTAGCTATTACAAGAATTTCTTAACAGATAAAGAGTCTAAAAAAGCGGTTTTACTGAAAGACAACTTACAATGTTTCTAAAAAGCGTGGTAAAGTTAATTTTAATCAATGTTAGTTTTCCAGTCTTTTAAATTATGTATCTGAAACTATTTTTTCAGATATTCAATCAATAATAATTCTCGGATATGTTTAGCTGACGATTTTTATTGCCTTCTTATCATGTAGAAATTATTAAAAGATTGAATAAAAAATGTGTGATATAATTATACATTGGAAAAATTTCGTAAGAGAACAAAATTTATGCAAATGAATGTGTGTTTAAATGCTCGTCGTGTCCACAGTTTTTACTTTTGAAATACATAAAAATCAAAAGTATATTTCAAATCGTTCGTTACTTTGCCTTATTGCTAAACGGAGAACAGGGTTTTGGAACACGAGAGTACTTGATTTGCCTTAGTTCCCGAGTTCGTTTCCTCATTATTCGAATGTGACCTGCCAGTGTTCGAAACACCATTTATTAATTTATTCCACCCAAATCTTGTTAGCAACGTTAAAATCGAAAAAGTATGCATCAAATCCGCTTATTAGATTGAACGAGCAAAGAACTTGCGGTTGTTTTATCGATAACGATGAAGGATTTATCGTAATATCGTTTCCGTTTCCTTTTTTGCGAAATAGCGATGGAAAAGCTAACAAGAACAATCAAACTATATAGTTGAATGTTTAAATAAAGTTTAAAATGTAAATCATTGAGGATTAAAAAAAATACATAGTTCGTTGGAATGCTTAACGGTAAAGAACATTTACGTCACCACCGAATGTCACGTGAGCGAGGTTTTCGATATGGCTGCGGCATTTCTAATTGTCAAAATGTTTTGTAAAATTCTTCTATTTTTATTAGGGCGTTTGCAAGCTTTATATGCCTGAGCTATATTGCGCGAGCTGTTAACTTAGTTCTCACAAAACAGTAATTGCAGCTTTAGCTTCCGCAATTAATTTATATTTTGAATATATAATGATTATTGTATTCCCCTTTCTTAATAATTTGTACTGTTGTTTCTGTTACATCAGTAGTTCCACGAAATATCATTTAGTTAATTTTCAAAGAATATGTATTTGGAGTTAATTTATATTTTAAATGTACAATTATTATTGGGTTCATTTCATAATTAATTGTACTATTTTGTGTGCTACTTCAAAATTTCAATTATTATTTTGTTAGTTTTTGATTGTTACGTATTAAGCAGGGTTACAGATCGAAATAAATTTCAATGATAAGTGACTATTTATCTATTTTTTAATTTGTTTCCTTTAAAAAAAATTGAAAAACATTACGAAAGTTTAATTTTTTCCAAAAGAGCCATTTTCTTCAAAAGAACAATTCCAAGTAGCAAAAGTTTCCTTTTATTCCTTAATTTTGAGTTTATTGATCTGCTAACCCTACGAAACTAACCAAAGTTGATTATTACCTCATTTCTGTACAATTCTCTCTATGTATTTATTAATTCTTCTTTGTTTAATGACACTTCAATCTTATTCAATATTGTCTTTCCTTCTGAACACTCGAATGCAGACGTCCAGATTTCCGTTGCTCAGTTTTCAGTTCTAAATGCGTTGCACCGTACAAGCGAAGAGCAGCTGTTCGTCCACTTGATTTCTCTCTTCACTTCACTTCGAGATACTGCTTTGAGGAAAGCCGTGTCTGTACGATGCCTGCAAGTGTAAATGAATAAAACAAAATTTTAAAAAGAAAATGCGGTGGTGGCTAAGGACTTGTTGCTCTATGGGGTGCCATGTGATTTAGTACGAGCTTAATCTTTTTTGGTGGCATTTTCCATCCTAGTAGATGCAGATTTGATAATGGTTAAGACGCAGTGGACTAGCTTAAACTCTCATATACCATTATACTTGTACCCTAATGCTTATCTTCTGAGAATAAAAGCCAACCTTTGAAAAAAAAAATGTTTCTTGTCTTTCTTGCTTGGTGTATAATCCTCACGGCCATTCCACAGGAAACGGTCATTTTGTCCCGCACGTGACGTCTCATATATGTCATTAAAAATAATATTTTAAAATATGAATGAACAATTTTTTTTTTTTTTTTTTTTTTTTTTTTTTTTTTTTTTTTTTTTGCTTGACAAATTACAAACTTACGTGTGATACCTTAAAAGCAAAAAATTTCGTCATTTGCCTTTAAAAGTATTACTTTTTAATGAAATAAGAGTTGGAACGTTTTGATAGGGCGCGGAAGCAGATTTTTTAGCCCATTATTGGCGGAGAATCTTATTTTATATAGATATTTATTAAGTCTTTTTTATAAAATAATTGAAGAAATTGATTTTTTCTCCAGAAGAGGATTTTTTTTCTTTTTTTTTTTAAGTTCCAAGGCGGTGGAACGGAAGAAAACATAACCCTTCAAGATAAATTGTGATAGGAACAAACACATGTTGTACTGTAACTATCAATAGCAAAATTTAAAAATAAATTCGCAGGAATAATGTTTGTGTGGTTAACCATTTCCATTTGGTGAAAATTCTATACAGCATTAATGCGACGTTATGTCTGCTCTTTGCCATAAACTGAATTGCTTAAAACTATACTTAAAGCAAAACTTGGTCTTTTGAAAATTCCAAGATCCATTTTATATTTATCGGTTCTTTCCCAGCTGCTTTCTGCAGCAAGTTTATAGCTTTTCAGGTCTTCTTATTCCTCCATTTCGATCTGGAAGTCTATAGATTTACTTTATACTAGAAGAGTAGGAAAAAGCAACATTTTATTACTGCAGTTCCATTCAGCTTTCGATATATATCGCAAGTAAAATGAATTATAAAGGGATAGGAGAGACGTTGGGGAAAAAAGAATAAGTTTGCTTTTACTTCTATGAAAAGACATGATATGGAGTATAATAGCAACGGTAGAGGGGCTGGGCTGGAAAGCCTGGATTCATTCCACACATAAAATTTTATGCAATATTCTATTTTCTTTTTGTATTTGGCAACAGTTGCACGCATGATTTGTCTTTTTGTAGCAGACAAAATGAATGAAAAGTCTCAACAATTTTAACAACTTTAAATGAACAGAAAGTATAATCTCTCCTTTGTCCACTGGCAGAAGCACATCTCATCCCGGCAATTTTTAATTGAAAATGCATTCTTGAAGTTTGAAATATTTTCTTACAAGTTACAAAATTTTAATGATGCGTCACTTTTGATTATATCCTGAAAACGCCACCACGCACCAGTTACGTAAGCTAACTTCGTGCGAGTTTGAGGCATGAAATAACAGTAAATTTAGATTTTAAATAAATAGTTAGTACGTTTTTGCAAAATTTTAAGTTAAATGTCACTTTTCTATTCGGGGTGCGAATGATGTGCACGTAAATAGAGATTCAGGTGGGAAATTATTAGCTTCTCCGCATCAAGCAGTATGTTTCAATCACTCAGGTATTAAAGTACTGACTCACAGAGAAAGGTGGTCAGAAAAATTTGTTCAAACCTATGCAGAGAAGAAAGACTTTTCAATATTTACTATCCACACTGCATATAATTTGTAATAATATCTACATAACAATGTGTTTCAAATCTAAAACATAAATGCTTGCAACTAAACGTAACTCGACGTTAAATCCCGGTTATCACAAATTTGCCATTTCAACTGCGCTTGCGCACGGACTTAACTGATTTCAAAACTCTTGCTAAAATTAATTACAAACATTTTAAATTTGATGATAAATATGAGATGACAACAGATAAAAAAATAGAAATCACAAAGTTTTCTCTGATTTAGTTTTTAGGCCTCGGTAAAGATTGAATTTTGCGTCTTAATTATTAATGGATTCGGTGTCTGATTTGTATGTCCTTTCTCAGGACCATTTTTAACCCCAGAAGAGCGTACTAGAATTGCAGCATCACTTCTTATACAAAGCCGAACCCTCAACCTAAATAAAAATATATAATACTAAGTTGTTTACGCCTAACGTAAAATATCCGCAAAAAGCGGATTTCTGTACTAATATTCCAATCATTTTTGAAGTACACAACGTATTTTACATTTATGTTAAACAAATATTTCCAAACTAATAAATATTGAAGTGTCATTTTTCTCTTAAGATTATCAGTTATTCATATCCGTGGTTTCATATAATATATCACAAAATCACTGAAAATATTCTAATCGCATTCATTAATTTGGTGGGACTCTCGCTCAGCCTAAAAATAAACAAGCAACACAAAATCTTAAAACAGAAAGCCCAAAAAGCTAAGTCCGCGCGCAAGCGCAGTTGAAATGGCAAATTTGTGATAACCGGGATTTAACGTCGAGTCTAAACGTATACAGTCGAACACGTTAATAGCAAGCACGAAGGAACCGCCGATAATTTCTCGTTATAACAGAAACGGGTTCGAGGGAAAAAAAAACATAGGAATTGATACCATAGGAAGCCAATTCGCGACACCAAGTCGTAATTACGTAAAACATAATTTGAATTCAAGACGTCAAAATTCAAATGATTCTTTTTTTTTTTGTGTGTATGTGTGTGTGTGTGTGTGTGTGTGTGTGTAATTTGTCAATTACTGATTAAAAGACTTTAAAAATTCGGAGCATGGCCTCCAAATTTAGGACAAATTACTACCGTCAATTTCTTTCTTCCAATTCAAAGCTTCCTTCTTATGAAATGACACGAGAATGTAGAAAAATACATTCATTTGTAATTTTTTGTTTACATTTCCGTGAAATAAATCGATACACCCGTGAGAAATCACTTTTCAATCGATCATTAGTTTTTAAATTCAAAAAGTGAGGGCGAGGCCACTTTACACTTGGAAGCTGAGAACTCAGTTGTTCCCCTTGCCATCGTTCCCGACTCCTCAAACAAATCAAAAGTTGAAGGATTTAAATTAGATAATAGATTCTGTGTATGTGAATACACTAGTAGAAATTATTTTTCTTCCACTCCAAACCCTTTTCACTTTCATTTAAACTTTTTTAATAGTATATAATAACAAAATAAACAAATAAATAAATTCAAATCCACATGCTTCAGTTCTTTTTCTTTTCTTTTTTTCATTATTCAACCCTCCCCCCCCCCCTTCACCTCATAATGCATTTGTCATTCGCCCCTTCCGAAATGATAGTCTGAAGCAGCCACTACTGCTACTACCAGCTGTACCATGTGATTTCATTATAGAATTTGCAGAATGTAGGTGCAATTTGATGGTCATAAACTAAAATATAAAATATCAATATTATTAAAATTATCGATACCAGTCCAACGAAAAGCCCCGACTTCCCTTATTACCGTCTACTATACTGTCTGAGTCAGACCGCTGGTCTAGTAGATTTGCATCGGTGAACGGGAAAATTCGACTTGATCTTGCAAACATTTATCTGGCTGCGTTAAAAGAAATTCCTTATTCAAAGAAAAAAAAAAAAGAAAAAACGATTGTTAATAGCTTTTATTACTTATATGACACTAGCTGCGTTGCCCGGCTTCGCCCGGTCCACCTTGAAAGTAAAAAAATTTTTCAAGTGACGTATATTCAACAATCAGGCTGAAATAAATAAATAAAAAAGAATATCATGCAAAATTTCCCTTCCAAACAATGACGACAGATATTAAAATACTTTTAAGAAATGAAATCGAGAAAGATGGATTAAAAAAGCTTAACCGTGGAAACACAAAATAAAATAAGTTTAAGGAATTAAAATGAGAAAGAAAATGGTTAACAATTTGAATGGAAATGAGATTTTTTGAATTTGATTTTTAAACGCTTGTAACTTTTTTTCCTTTCGAGATAAAAGCTTAGTTTTTCGACCATTGGTCGAGATGGATCTGGAGTTAAAAATGTCGCCCTTTCCAATGATGTCAAAAAGAAAGCTGTGGGACAATTCCTTCACATTTTATTGATTTATTTAATGAAGAATCTAGTATCTAAATTTCAGCTAAGCCTAAAAAAATCGAGCTAAAAACGCAAATAACTCGCGCCGTAATAAAGTTAAAGCATTGAAACAAATTGCGTAGAACGTGGAAAATTCTACCCTTTCTAATGATATGTAATATTAATATGTGCAAGTAATTTTTCACCCCCTCATTTGAGAATTTATGCGAAAATTGGACGTAAATTGGAATAAAAAAAATAACTATTCATCGAATTTAATTCGAACTGGTCTGCAAACCTTTTCAGGACTTAAAGGAACAAACTGTGAAAATTTCAGCGCAATCGACCGGGTAGTTCTCGAGTTTTGCGAGTTCAAACACACAGACGCTTTTTGGAGACTTCATTTTGTACTATGTAGAGATTTTCTATAATAATTCTGCACCTACGTTTCGTAATTTTTGAGCGATCACGATTGCTTATTGTGCTCACTTGGCAGTTTTGATGACCTATGATTTTATTTTCCTCTGCAGCACCACCGTCGACCGGCCCCTCCCGATGCTGTTCCTCTAGCGAGCAAAGTCTCCAGGTTGCGTCCATATCCAACATACACACGCACACATACACACACACTCATGCCTGCATACAGACACAAACACAGATATATACACGCACACTCATGCCTGCATACAGACACAAAAACAGACACATTCACACACACTCATGCCTGCACACAGCATCAAACACACACGCACACACATACACACACACACTCGTGACTGCGAAAAACATAATTTGAATTCCAGATGTCAAAATTCATATTAATTTTTAATTTTTTCTGCGATTTTTCTCAATATTTAAATAGTTTTTGAACTATAATGGGAACAATTACTTAGTTCTGTTAGTAGAGTTTTTTTTCATTTGTGGGGGGTTGTTTTGGATTAATCGAATATTACTGCTAGATCCTGCGGTTATTTCCTCGGTGTATCTAAAAATTTACTATTTTTTACTTTTATTTCAATATTTGATAGTCTTAAATATTTTTCAGAATGTTTAAAAAAAAAATACTTTTCTTGATTCTTAGAATGACGTTTTTTCATTCCTTTCCTTTTATAATTATAAAAATTAAAATTGTCCAGAAAATGAAAATTGTTCTAAAAATGAAAATAGAATTTTGAAAAAAAAAAAAAAGGTTTTTGCTGCACATCTACGATGCAATATAATTTAGGCGGTTTACAAAGGCGATGGAATTGATTACACCTTCCCTCGCAGGGACTCTCCACCGGCAATTTTTAACATTAAAGTTCAAAAAACGAAATTTTAGACGATATTCGATGATTTAGGAGATACCTCGGAAATTTTTCAGAATTGAAGTCCCAAAAATACAATCTTTGATGATATTAGGAAGATTTAAAACTAACATTCGGAATTTTTTTGAAATTTAAATTCCAAAAACGCAAATTTGGCTTCGGTGATGTTAAAGGTTCAACGACCTTTTCTCCGGACATTTTCAAAATTGAATTCCTAAAAACACTAGTGTAGATTATGTTTGGTAATGTTAGTGGAAGGGATGAGGTTCAGAGACTTCCCTTCAGTATTTTTTTTTTTTTTTTTTTTTTTTTTTTTTTTTTTTTTTTTTTTTTTGTAAATGAAGATCCAAAAACGCAATTTCAGAAAATCTTCGATAATATTAATACTAAAGCGAAATGGGTTCAACGGCTTTCCCCAGGAAATTTTCGAGTCCTAAAAATGAAATTGTAAGCCATCTTTGATGACGTTAGTGGAAAAGATTGTATCCCGAACTCACTTCCGAAAAGCTTTCGAAATTGAAATTCCAAAGGCACAATTCAAAAGACATTCCTCAAAGCCAGAAAGATGTAAGTCGCATTGTGGTAACTTTACAGGAGAGAGGGAAAACTTTTTTTCTGGTACATGCAATGGACCTTTTTTCTGGACACGCGTTCTTTTAACCCTGGTGAAAAATTGAAAAGGATTTTTTTTTCTTTTTTTTTAAAGAATTACGTTCACATATCTCGATGCTGAATAGGCTTCTACATAGAATGCACTAATAAACGGAAAACCGTAATTTTTGGGCTTACGTCAGTCTGACTCTAAGGTACAGAATTTAGGACGAGCTTTGGTGATCTTAGGAAGGCGAGGGGTTTGAAGCCTTCTTCCGGGCATTTTTTAGAACTGAAATCATAAACACGTGATTTCGAAGATTAGTGGAAAGCACGGGGACTTTCCTCTAGGAAACTTTTTCAAAACTGAAGCTAACAGAATTTCAGACGATTTCCTATGATTTTAAGGGAAGTGGATTTGGGTCTTTCTACTAGAAATTTTTCAAACTTGAAGTCCTAAAAACTCAATTATAAGCCAGCTTTGATGATGCAAGAGGAATGGATGGAGTTCGGAACTCTCTCTCTCTCGGAAATTTCCCGAAATTGAAGTTAAAAACGAAATTATAGACGATTTTCAGTGATTTTAGGTGAAGGGGAAGAATGGGGTGTTTCCTTCTGCCCCCTCGTTTCAGAAAGACTTCTGGATTCACATTTGGCAGAATTCTAATTATGTATAAGTTTTATTCCTCTCCTCTTATACTTAGAAAAAATGAAAAACGTTCAAAAAATGAAAATCGAATTTTAAAAATAAATATTGTGTTTCACATTTACGCATAGTAGAATTCGAACGAACGAAACAAGTTTCATTCCTCTCCTTTAACAATTAGAAACGAGCTGATGTGTGCATCACATGACTTCCTTTTGCTCCAATTTAATGTCATATCCCCATTACTGGCAATTTTAATGTGATTCAATAGTTTACTCTCTAAATATCACCAACAGTGGCCAAATTAAAATCTGATTTTTTAAAAAATCGTCGAATTTATCGCCAAGTTGGCGACAAAACTTGGCGACCAAAAGACTAGCGATATATCGCCAAGTGTCCGCCAAATTA
Source organism: Uloborus diversus (assembly GCF_026930045.1). Classification (NCBI taxonomy): domain Eukaryota; kingdom Metazoa; phylum Arthropoda; class Arachnida; order Araneae; family Uloboridae; genus Uloborus; species Uloborus diversus. Next base: position 158,770,820 of record NC_072737.1, on the reverse strand, counting down.
TAACACCACTTGAGTTTACATCGAAATTAACAATGATTGCCCTCCAAAAAAGGGCAAAAGACCCCTTTAGAAACACCCGAATGCAACCAAAAGAGAAGGTGCACAACTAGACCCCACTAGGTGTCTACGTACCAAATTTCAACTTTCTAGGGCATACTGTTCTTGAGTTATGCGACATATATCCGCACTTACGCACATACATACATACAGACTTCACGAGAAAACTCGTTGTAATTAACTCGGGAATCGTCAAAATGGATATTTCGCGTCTTTATACGTTCTTGGGCACTTATCCACGTGTGGTCGAGTCGAAAAAAAACTCAACATTCATTCGAGGGTGAGTAAAATGGAAATTAAGGTCGATTTTTGAGTGAAAATTTTTTCGCGAATACAATACTTCCTTTTTTGTAAAAGGAAGTAAAAACGAAAATTGTTCTAAAAAATCGAATTAAAATAAAATATATATATATATATATATATATATATATATATATATATATATATTATTTTTGTGCACATCTATTACACGGTGCAGCCCAATTGACAAGGTTTCATTGCTCCCCTCTTCGGGGGGGGGGGGTATAGTTTTCGTTATTAATGCAAAAAGCAGCAACATAACAATTAAATCGATTGTTAAAAGTGGAAAACTTACTGTATGAAATGTAAACAAATTAATATATTTGTCGTTTCATTGCTTTCCAGATCGACTTATCAAACTTAAAAACGTCTAAATTCAGAAATAGTTTCTGATGTAACCGTTTCCATTATTAGGAATTATGTTTTGATAAAATTTTGTTCTGAATTGAAAGCTTCCATTTCAACAAACGTAAGAGTTGATTCCTTAAAATACACTAAAATAGAAGCCATTACTGCAGTTTTCATAGTAATGGTTTAGTTTCCAAAAGCTTGTGTCTTAGATGACATGCAATACATACTGCTAAATTTCCATACATTCCGGACTCTATTCATTAACCAGTTCCCTATCGTAGAACGCTGTTCCATCTTGCAGATATTACCTACATTGATTCAAAATCTGGACATAGCGAGGCAGACTGAATCACCTTTACCGAGTATCCAGTACTGTTAGGGTATTTGATTTTCGATACATATGTAGACTGGTAATGAATGAGATATAAATGCTACAATGGTAGCGTTATTTGGCGATGGAGGAAGGTAAATACGTTGTAGGAAGTATTGAATTAATGTAGCGTGCTTTAACTAAATGAGTACGTAAACTATTGAACGTTTTTGTCAAACCGAAAGTTAAACTCGGTGGCACTTTCAACAGAGTAAATTTGATGAAACGAGTTCGACTAGTTGCGAGGAGTTCGCAATAACCGAAGGTTCTGTGGAGCACTTAATGGAGGTAATTGATAACACAGGGGAGTAGTCATTTTGGTGCTGATAGTTTTGAAAATGAAGTTTTGAAATTGATCGTATGAAATTGATGCCCTGAGTTCAAATATGACATTAGTTTTAGCCCAGGAGCTCAAATTTCTAAGGTACAACATTTTAGCGAAACATAGGTGACATGTAAAGTCTAAAGTCACTGGCCTACACGCGGGTGCTCCTCCTGGGGGGGGACAGACCCCTCATCCTGAGGAACCGACTACATTTTTCCCGATCCTCTCGACTTTTTATAATGCTCATTAGACAAAAACAGCATCCATAACCCAACATCTAGCATCCACCACACAATATCCACCCTCTAGCACCAAACATCCGGCATCCAGCGTACAACATCTAGCATCCAACATCCAACACACAACATCCAACATCCACCGCACAACATCCTGCATCCACCCCACAACATCCCACATCCACCACACAACATCTGGCATCCCTAACATAACATCCAGCCCCTGGCATTCATTTGAATTTTGACGTCTTGAATTGAAATTATAATTTTCGTAGTTGTGATTGCGATAGTAGCCATTTGTAGAAACAATAAACCCGACGAGTAGGATCCTATCGAAATTCGCGATTGCAAAAACCAAATTTGAATACAAGCTGTCAAAATTCAAAATAATACCAGGAGCTGAACCCTGTTTCATATATATATATATATATATATATATATATATATATATACTTTTTTTAACGAAGTTTCAATTTTTTTTCCAAGATGAATTTGTAACAGCTACCTTCTATGCAATAACAAAAAGAAACAAATAGAAAATTTTGTTTGTTTTTTTTACTCTGGTTAGACGTGTTCATGTATTTAGTTTCTGCACTACTTCGTATTTTTATACCTCAAAAAACATGAAGGAGAAATTACAAAAGTTATCTCAGAGGTTTTTTGTTTTTTGTTTTTTTAATCTAAATAAAAATGCTTTTAATTTCTAACACCATTTCTTCTGCCATTTTGAATTTCTGAAAATAAAAGCGTCTTAAGTGTTCATTGTTTCTAGTCGTACTACTCTATATACAAATTATGCAAACAAGTAACTTTCCTAAACCTAATAATTCCTAATCGTAATTGTCGATTCTTTCTACCCCATATTCTAACTTTCTTGGTGCATCCCAAAGCAAACGCCTCGTAGCTCCCCATGGCGGAAGAAAGAGCAAAGCCATTAGAAAGGCGAACTGTCAAATACTGAAAATTCGCAGATTCGGCCATTAAATTTTCCTTCAGCGGTTTTGTGAGTGAGACAGCTGTGCATTAGGAGGAAAGCTTTCCGATATTTTCCCCGCAATTTATATTTTTCTTCCCGTTCTAAAAAGATACTCATCACACAAACTACATTTCCGATACGAAAAACAGCAGTCTCTTCGCATTCCTTGTTCCCAAATAACGAACTAAAATGGAATGGAATGTCAGAGCATCGTTTTCCTTCAACGTTGCCAGATTAATAGCCATTAATAGTTGGCAATTATTGTTTTTTTCCCCTCATGCAAGGATATCTATTAGAAGAAGAAGAATTAGAAAATCCAAAATCAATTTTTCAATTTGATTCTGAATCATTCGAAACGTATATTGAACGTTGGAATCATGCAAAACAATGTAATAAACTTTTTACAAATGTGAAACGTTAAGTATAAGAAATTCTTCTGCTTGTCATTTTAATAAAAAATAAATAAATATTTTTAATTACGTATCAAAACAAATGTCAATGCTTTAAAAATAATAATAATAATAAGGATATGTAACAGGTAAATATGGGTTACATTTCGAAATGTTTCACCTTGAATAATTTTTAAAACGAAAAAGCTTTAAAGCGAAACATGAAAAACATTTTTTCTTTTTTTATTTTGAAGACTATTTTTTTGAGCTTGGTACGCACAATGAAAGTAAATATGAAACAAAATATGATTTCTTGACTACAATACTCAAAAATTACGGTTGATCTTAATATCTTTATATTCAGTAAGGTAGACGTTTACGCATGGGGCAAGTGCAAAAATATAAAAATTAGCAGAGTTTTATCTTTTTTTGAGAATTGTACTTGTATGAACTGAAATGTTATTAAATTTTTAATCACGTTAAAAATTAATCCAAACTTGGCGACGTGGCTAGTTTAGGCGTTGACGTCGGAGCACCTTTATATATACGCACGTCTTACTTCTGAACGTGCCCTGACGTTTTTCTTGCTCCGAACTGTCTCAAACTTTTGTAGTACTTTTCAGGCTATTTAGTTTTAAAAACCACCATTTATTTTTTAATTGAGTTACAAATTCGTATAGAATAGGTTACAATCGTGTAGTGCTGTCTTCCTGCCCATTCAGCTTTTACTTTATACACTATTCAATCTGTAATAAATTTGCTTTATTTTAACGATGGTAAGACATTATATTCAAAACACTAATAAAACCACGTTAGGTGTCAAAATAAATATGCGCAGACGTGCTCCGTGTGCGGGGCAAGTTTACGCCACCGACGTGGACTCAAAAATAATTTTTTAAACGGTTAAAAACACAAACTGCGCGAAAACAGAATATACCAATTTTGACTCAATTAACTGCTTCATAAAATCGCCATGCCTGGAATTTCCTAAGTTAAAACATAAAAATTTTAAAATTCATTGAAAAAAATCCCCGTAAATGTGCACCGGTCTACCTTACAGATGAGCAATGTCTTGCTTCTTAATGATTCGTTCATCAGAGGTATCGTTTATGTTTTTGACCCGCACACTAAACTCGTTCATTTAAAGAAGTTGTAGGTAGTTGATATCATTGAGAAAGAATACTATTCCGTCTCAATGGTTGATATCTCTACGATACTTACTCACGAAGATTGAAAATCTTAATATATAAAAATCAATGTCCTGAGATAACATATATATATATATATATATATATATATATATATATATATATATATATATATATATATATATATATATATATATATATATATATATATATATATATATATATATATATATATATCAACGCACAGCCGAAACCGCTGAAGCATTAGACTTGAAATTTGGCAGGCAAGTCCGCATGATTACAAAAGTAACCACTAAGAAAGGGTTTTTCGAAATCTCAATTAGTTCGGGAGAAATTAATTCGGAACTCCAGCGCTCGAATACGCTACCTTGCGGTGATTTACAAAACTGCAAATGAAGCGTTCCACGTGTGTCTGTTGACGTAAACACAGGCAGTTTGTTCTGAGTATTTATTAACGCAATCGATGTGTCTTAGTTTGCTTTCAGCTACAGAAATTAATTCGTCACTTAGTAGTATTCTCGAGCTTCTCAAAATAATGTTAGTTTTCATTATTTCCTTAATAATTGGTAAAAGCGAAAATACTGGATTAACAAACTTGGATAACGTTATACAAGGTAAAAATTTTTATTGTTTTGTATGAATTCGTAAGAATATGGATTTTTTTTTAATCTTAAATTAATTAAACTTACCATATTTTACAGCAGCATTTAGTTGGAATGGACAGTATGCAAAATATTTTTTTGAATATATTATCGTAGAACAAAATGAATAACCGAGAAAGAATTTACTTTATTCCTTTTATTCTCAGCTGAAAGGTATCGCCAAATTTGTTTAGGGTTATATAGTTTTGGTATTGTGCGAGCAAAGTAGCCTTGGCGAGATTTCGCGTTTTTAGTTAAACCATTTTTAATTTTTATCATGAGTGGAATAAAATGGTAGTAAGATTACAGAATTCGATAAGTGAAAGGAAATAATGGTCAATCAACTGAAAAGAAAACTACCACCATATATCCATGAGAATTTTGTTGATGATTTGCATAACATGACACAATTAAATCGTAACTCAGAAATTAGAAAAATCGAAACAGAAAATTTTTAAATTAACCGATTCGGGAATTCAAGAGAAATAACTCAGCTACAAATGGAAAACAAGTGCTAGCCAAAGCAAAGCAAAGAAGTATCATCTTCTTTTGGTAATAATTTGTAATGTCATATTAAATTTTCTAGCATTAATTGTTATTCTTGTCAGGCCACAATTATTATTTAGTTTTATCAAGAATTGATAAATATCGAATTCAACATCGTGGAAATAGCTGCTTAGAACTACGAACTACGTAGTTTGCATTAATCTTTGACGTTTAGTAATGCTTCTTGAATTCTCATTTCTTTCTACGTGGGCCAGAATATCCACAAGACTTTGAAAATTAATTTAAAAAGAATAAAGCGAAACAATCATACGTACGAACAAAAATCACAACACTTTTAGCATTTTCTTCGTTACCATGTGCGTTTGTTTTAGTTTTCAATTCCGCCATTAGACAGTGACTTCAGTGCCCCCTATAGTTCGTTGGAGTTGCGAATTAAAAACCCCTTAATTTCTGCGAAATTAAAAACCTGTCATTGAAATTCAAATCCCTTATTTTGGAAGGCTTTCCTCCATTCAAATCATTATTCAGTACTTCATCTCAACTTTTGGTCGATAGCGAACTATAAATTTGATATTGTTTTTGTTTCTCACGTGATTCTTCGAGGCTTTTCTCAAGTCAAATCATAATGTTTCTGTCTTTTGCTTTTATTTTTTCAAAACTAGAAACGAAGTTTTTAAGAACATCATCACAGGCGGATTATCCTTCTGAATTTAGAAGAGTGCAATTTCCTGTTAAAGTTTATACAAATACAAATACAAATACAAAAGCGACAACCAGCAACAGGCTCTGGGCCCAGCTAGACTAGTCCTAGTCAATTTACAATCCCAAGTGAAGATCAATGGCCCTCTTAAAACTATCTACTCTCTTGCTCATTACCACCTCTTCTGGTAAACTGTTCCAAGGTTCCACTACCCTGCTATAATAATAATTTTTCCTAATATCCATGTTAGCCTGAGATTTAAATAGCTTGAAACAATGACCCTTTGACCTATGTTTCAGTGCTAAACTTTAGCCCCGTAACATCTTTCATTTTAATAAATTTAAATAACTGAATCATGTCCCCTCGGTCTCTTGTTTGCTCAAGACTGTACATTTTTAACCTTCTAAGCCTGGAATCATAGTCTAAGAGAGAAAGTCCATTTATTAGCCTTGTAGCACGTCTTTGAACCCTTTCCAATACATTAATGTCTTTTTTAAGATAAGGAGACCAAAACTGAACAGCATACTCCGAATGAGGTCTTACCAAACTTCTATATAAGGGCAGAAGAACTTCTTTAGATTTGTTTGAAATAGATCTATTGATAAACCCAAGCATCTTATTGGCCTTGTTACTAGCAATGCTGCACTGTTCGCCAAACTTTAAATTCTGACTTATTAAGACCCCCAGATCAGTAACTTTGTCTGCCTGACTAATGACTGAACCTTGCAAATAATAACTTGTACACTTATTTCCATGCCCTAAATGTAGCACTTGACATTTCCCAACATTAACAGCCATACCCCATTTATCAGCCCACTAATATGATCTAGATCCTCTTGCAGCTGCTTTGCTTGTTCTTCATTATCTACAGTCCCCATAACTTTGACATCATCAGCAAAACAATTCATGTTCCCAGAAATATTTTTGTGAATATCGTTCATAAAAACAATGAACAAAACAGGCCCTAACACTGATCCTTGAGGAACCCCGTTTAAAACCTCACTCCAATTAGAGTAATTTCCCCTTACAACTACCCTTTGTTTCCTTCCGGTCATCCAGTTTTTTACCCAAATGAAAGTTTTCCCTCCTATTCCTATATCAGCTAATTTGCTAAGTAGAGCAACATGCGGTACCTTATCGAAAGCTTTTTTGAAAATCAATGTAAACAACATCTACAGGCTTCTTATTGTCCAAAGCCATGGTAACTTTGTCATAGAAACGTAATAAATTAGTTGCACAAGATTTGCCTTTCCTGAAACCGTACTGAAAACTAGTCAATAGGGTCTGGTGGGGTAAAGTGGTCATAAAATCGTAGGTTTTCAACTTAGGTGAATAATAAATACGATTAATACTTTAAACACTTCAACTTTTTTTGTTGTTATTTTACATTGCATTATTAAAGAACACGGTACATTGAATTTCAGGAAAAAAAATATTGGTTTAAGTAGTTTTTATAATACTTTCATTTCCTTACGTATTTATGACCGCTTTACCCCATGGGGTGGGGGAAAGTGATCATAGCATGGGGTAAAGTGGTCATAGTTTAAAATAGATGCAAAACCGTTACAAATAAACGAAATATACAAATATTACGGGGTTTTTTATAGTTACAAGTATATGCACGAGTATATGCGGGTATACACGAGTATATATGCGCCATGTAAACATGAATATACACGTTCATATATAAGTAGATGCATGTATACATCAGATACATGCATTCACAGGCCTACTCAAGTATATACGTGTACAGACGTGTATATAAGCATTTATACGTGATTACTTACAGTACACGTGTCTACACGAGTATATACGTGTCACGTGTATGTACGAGTATATACGCGTATAAACGAATATAATGTGTGTGTATGCACTTGTATCTCCAGTATATACATGCATACCTGAGTATATACGTGTATAGTAGATGTATATATGCATATAAAAAAGTACATACATGCATACTATACGGGTATACACGAGTTATTTCGTGAATATATCCAGTGCGTATTTGTACATGTCTACTCACGTACATACATATGGAAGCAACGAGTATATACGTATGTTTACGTGTAAACACGATTATGTACCAGTATAAACGTACATATGTACATTTAGTATATATCTGTACATATACAGATGGGGGACAAAATAATATGAACACCTATGAAAAAGTATGCCGTATTTCACACCTATAGTACAGCCACGCCACCTGCAACAGAAGTCTGCCACCTGGTGAGCGTGAAGAGGAACCTATCAGTGTCTCAACAGTAGTCACAAATGTTGCGTGCTTGGTTCTAAATTTCTGTAATAAGTTGAGATGTCAGACCTTACAGAGTTCCAAAGAGGAATGAATGATTGTTGGGGCGCAATTAAGTGGAGTATCGGTAACGGAAACAGCAAAGCTTTTGGGGTGTGCAAGAGGTACGCTGTTAGAGGTTATGACAGCATACACGAAAGAAGGTAAGACGACGTCTTCAAAGCAACACAGTGGCCGAAAGTCAAAGCTTGCTGATATAGATAGAAGAGCTTTGAAGCGCATAAGTAGCTCGAAAGCGCAAGCAATCCTTATCCGAAATAACATCTGAAATGAACAGCCATCTCCAGGACCCCGTTTCAACAAAAACTGTCAAAAGGGAACTTCATGCTGCGAACATTTATGGCAGAGTGGCAATTCAAAAACCCTTGGTGACAGTAACTAATGCTTTCAAGCGACGCCAATGGTGCAGAGACCACAAAGTTTGGTCCCCACAGATGTGGCAACAGTGGTGTAATATGGTCATCATTTACCCTATTTCAGACTACCGAGCGCGTTTCTGTCTGGCGAACGCCCTCAGAAGCCTTTAATCCTGAATGCCTCTTGCCGACTGTGAAGTATGGGGGTGGCTCAGTTACGGTATGGGGTGCGATATCTTGGCGTGGTCTTGGGCCACTTGTTATTCTGCATGGGCGTATCAAATCTAATCACTATCTGAGCATTCTAGAGGATCATGTCCATCCGTTTGTCCAGACTGTGTTCCCTGGAGAGCGACCCCTCTTTCAAGACGACAACGCCCTTATACACACTGCCAGATGTGTCCAAGAATGGTTCGAAGAGCATGACAGTGAAGTTGAACATCTCGCCTGGCCCCCTCAGTTTCAAGACTTAAATATTATTGAACATTTATGGGGATATTTAGAGCCCAAACTTCGTTCCCGATTTTCACCTCCATCCGGACTTTCGGAATTAGAGACTATTCTGCAGGAGGAATGGCTTAATATTCCTTTAAATGTTGTCCATGACCTTTATGCATCTATCCTCGTCGCATTCAATCTGTTCTTCAATCAAAGGGTGGTCCAACCCCCTATTAATAAAGATTTTTCCTTATTTCACAGGTGTTCATATTATTTTGTCTCCCATCTGTATGTGTACACGAGTATATCCCCTAATATACATGCTTACAGAGTGAATCTAAGCTCTGGAGCAAAAATCAAAGGGGTGTGCGAGGGGAGGATAACAAGCAAAGAATCATAATGAACTTATGGTCGCTGACGCGCTACATGCACACTAAGCCAGAAACTGATGGATGCAAAACAGGTCACAAATTAGTTACACAAAGATGATTTTACCCAACATTTTAGTTTTTAAGAAATTATTAGAGCAGATGTTAAAAGTTACAGCCTGTTGTATCTCTAATACACGCATCACAACGAAGGCACAACGACTGATGAAAGTTTTTCAAAAGTCTCATTATTGCAACAGAGAGTGCTTTGTGATTGCGACGCATGTATTACAGCAGCCGGCACAAGTTTCATCAATCACTTTGAAACTTTTTTAAGACCTAAAATGTTATGTAAAATTGGGTTTGTGTAGTAAATTTGTTATCTGTTTTGCATCCCTCAGTTTCTGTCTTTGCGTGCATGTAGCGCGTCAGAGTTGTGTTTGTGACCATATGTTTCTTATGATTCTTGCTTCTTCGCCACCCCTCTTACAACTTTTAAGAATTTACCTAAGAGTTTAAATTCGCCCTGTATACATGTATATCATATGCTTGTGTGTAAGTGTCTACTCGAGTTTCGAGCACGTACGCGTATATACGTGTCTACCTGAGTATATAAGTGCTCGTATATATACGAGTACAAGCGGGTATATGCATGTTATAGTTGAATGTATATCTTTATGGATAAAAAATACTTGCAGATACCCATATATTACGCGTTTTTTGGGGGCATTTATGTGAATACGTATATATACGTGCCTACACGAGTATATGCGTAAGCTTACGCATATACTCGTATATTTAACCCTCTTTACTGTAAAAACAACACAGATTAAGTTAAATTAATATTTCATTTATGTCTGCCTCATGATTAAATATTAAGTGACTTTAGAAGGATTATTCGTTAAGCCTAATATTATGACCACTTTACCCCATCTTACTTAAATTGTTCTAAAAAGTTATCCAAAATAGATTCAGCTAACTGCTAATGAGTAAGAGTTCTTGAGACATATAGGAAGCTTCCTGTACAGTCAAACTGTTCATAATTCTAACAAACAAAATTTCCCAAGGAAGTTAAAAGAGGTGTTTAGATTTTGAATTTTTTTCATATTCACACAAAATATTTTATTTTACCAAATAAAATTTTGTCAATTGTGAAATTTTGTATTCAAAATCTAGTTTCTAACTGCCCTATCCTAAAATGAAATTTTCACATTCATTCGAACATTTATTTCCAAGTTATAGCCATTTATTTGATGTATGACCACTTTACCCCATTGACCACTTTCCCCCACCAGACCCTAGATTATTAGTCTCTAGAAAATTTACTATCTCAATTTTTATCAATGTTTCAAAAATTTTGCAAACCACCGAAGTTAGACTCACAGGTCTATAATTTCACACACTCCCTTTAGACCCTTTCTTGAAGAGCGGTGTAATGTTAGCCAGCTTCCAGTCCTCTGGCACTGTCCCCGAGTTATAAGAAGCATTGAAAATATTTACGATTACATCTGCTAATTCCTCCGCACATTCAGCTAAAATTTTTGGATAAATATTATCAGGTCCCGGAGCTTTAGTCTCTTTAATTTTTTTCAAATGAAGTAAAACGTCATCCCTGGAAAATACAAAGTCCTCAAGCTGTACTATAGCTTGTGTCTTGTTGGTGTCAACTGTTGAGATACAGTTATCGTTAAAAACACTCAAAAAAAAGTTATTAAGAACATTAGCAATATCACTATCGTCCTGAATTAAAATTCCGTGCTCATCAACCAGTGGCCCAATATGACTATTTCGAACTTTCCCCGAATTAGCGTATGCAAAAAACCTCTTGGGATTCCTGTTTATGTTATCTGCCGGTCTTTGCTCCAACTCTCTTTTCTGAATCCGTACCAAATACTTAAATTTACGCCTTGCCTTACAATATTGGAGCCTATCTGCACTGTGGCCAGTTTCTCTAAACCTATGAAAAGCAGCTTGCTTGTAATTTAGAGCGTCTTTAGTTTCCCTGGAGAACCACATTATCCAAATTTTAGTGTTGACACCCTTTCTCCTAAAAGGAGCGTGATCCCCAACCGTTTTCGCTAGCTTTTCCTTAAACTCTGCCCACTGAAGATTTACATCGCTATTGTCCAATCCAGAAGAAAAAACTGCTTTCAAACTCTGCTTGTTTGCTTTGCAATAACCATTAATAAGTCACAAGGACAGACTTTAAAAGTAGCAGGGATCGATTTAAGAGAAGACTTTTTTTCACACGACCAATGTTATGTAGCTTGCTCCAAAGCCAGTTCATCAAGCAGTTTAATAATTTTAGCACCAGAAAAAAAAACTAAAAATGTTGTATACAAAGAAGTTCTAGCTTAAACATAGGTATAACAATAAAATGTGGATGACCTATGTCTGCAAAGATAATCAATACTTTAAAATAATCGTTAATAACAGTTAAAGATCGGTTAATGACAAGGGCATATATATATAAGGAGTCCAGAGGTCTCGGAATCTTCCCAAAATTTGAAAAAGTTATAGGTAATAAGTAATTATTATAGGGGATTTTCGAAACTAGATGCACCAAGCACTGTTAACCCCTGCTAATTCCATTACCCGAGCAATGCCGGGTACGGGAATGCTAGTGTTTCATAAAACGTATTTTTTAAAGGAAAAACGACTAACACTACCAACACTTTATCACGAAATACTTTATTTAGACGTATAAAGCAATCACAGTACATTGTGTAAGATATTTCTCGGTAACCGAGTGGTAAGACATGTTTCTCTAAAAGTCGCAGGTTCGAATCCGGTATGACACAATACTGAGTAGTTGAAATTTCATTCAATACTAGTGGTACCGCATGGCTTTGCCCGTAAGAGAAAAATTAAAAGGTCTTTTGGTTCGCCTGTATATTTAGAAATAATGTATGGTGAATTTTCTCGCCATTTGGCTTGTACCCATGTTACGGTTCCACGTTATGATAATTTCGTATCTCGCCAATTGGCTTGTGCCCATGTTACGGCTCCACGTTATGGTAATTTCGTAATTTACTCGTCCATCTTATGATAATTTTGTTCTTAAAATTGAAACAGAAAAAAAAAACCACATCGAATTTTCGAAAAATCGCTTCGAGGTGCACACCCCCATGCTACAAACTAACTTTGTGCTAAATTTCATGAAAATCGGCCGAACGGTCTAGGCGCTATGCGCGTTACAGAGATCCTGACAGACAGAGAGACTTTCAGCTTTATTATTAGTAAAGATAAAGATAAAGAAAAAGAAAAAAAAATTGACATGACGTCAAAACAATTTCAAAATTGTTCTCAAAAAATAAAAGAATAAAAACTAGTTGAATACGATTAAATAAAACATTTTAAAGGGGAAAATTAAACAAAAAAACTATTTTGAATGTATAAATTGAAAACAGTATCAAAAGTTATCTTTCGGTTAAATTAAATAAAAATAATTAAGTCAAGAAATTGAAGGAGACAGAGAGAGCTACATAAAATAAATACAGTATAACCCCGATTTAACGATTGTCAAAGAACTGGAAAAAGTCATTGTTAAATCGAGGAGTACAGACATTCAATGCAGTCAAATCCGGACCAGTGAAATACATCAGTCCCGAATCGGTTAATTTAAAATTTTTCTGATTCGAATGTTTATAATTTCTGAGTTATGATTTAATTATGTCATGCTATGCAAATCATCAACAAAATTCTCATGGATATATGGTGGTAGTTTTCTTTTCAGTTGATCTACCATTATTTCTTTTTACTTATTGAATTCTGTAATCTTTCTACCATTTTATTCCACTCATGGAAAAAATTAAAAATGGTTTAACAAACATGCGGAATCTCGTCAAGGCTACTTTGCTCGCACAATACTAAAACTATAAGCCTAAACAAATTTGGCGAAACCTTTCAGCTGAGAATAAAAGGAATAAAGTAAATTCTTTCTCGGTTAAATATTTTTCATTTCGTTCTACGATAATATATTCAAGAAAATATTTTGCATTCTGTCTATTCCAACTAAATGCTGCTGTAAAATATGGTTAGTTAAATTAATTTAAGATTTAAAAAAAGAACCCCATATTCTTACAAATTCACACAAAACAATAAAAAAATTTACCTGGTATAACGTTATCCAGGTTTGTTAATCCAGAGTTTTCGCTTTCACCATTTCTCAATCAACTCACTTTTTAGAAGGAAATAAGGAAAACCAACATTATTTTGAGAAGCTCGAGAATACTATTAAGGGACGAAGCAATTTCTGTTGCTGAAAGCAATCTAAAACACATCGATTGTGTTAATAAATACTCAGAACAAACTGCCTGTGTTTACGTCAACAGACACACATGGAACGCAATGTGGCAATGTTTTAGTTTCTTCGGCAGTTTTGTAAATCACCGCAAGGTAGCGTATTCGAGCGCTGGAGTTGCGAATTCAGTTGATGGATTATTTTACACATTGAAAAAAAGTCATAAAGATTCTTTTAATGGCGATACTTAGTTTACACGTTGAAAGCTGAGAAACGTTAGTACGTAGTCTTTGGCTTCAAAAACAGCAACAGTTGAAAAAACTGCGAAATGCATCAGCGACTGAAATCTTTCTGCAAAAATTTTGGCGAGATTTCTGCTGGTAGATGGGATTTCATCAAAAACAACCCTGTTGTAAAAATTTCCCCGCCAAGAAAACCTTTAACTTTTCCGCACAAAAAAGAAAACCTGCATCCTAAACCCAAAAACCAACAGCATAAAAAGTTATGATATCTCGTTTGCCCGCCAAGTATCTGCCAAACTATCATCCTCCCTCTTCTCTTTTTTCATCACAGCTACTTTCATTAGAACCTCCTCCCACCTTCAACTCCTCAGAAATATGGATAGATCTTTTAAATTTTTTATCTTGTTTGGCGGGAAGCTTTTCAAAGTGAAGTGGTTGCTTGGTGAGCAAAAAGCTTCCCGCCAAACAAGATAAACAATCTAAAAGATCTATCCATATTTCTGAGGAGTTGAAGGTGGGAGGAGGTTCTAATGGAAGTAGCTGTGATGAAAAAGGAGAAGAGGGAGGATGATAGTTTGGCAAATACTTGGCTGGCAAACTAGATATCATAACTTTTTATGGCTGCGGGTTTTGGGGTTTAGGATGCAGGTTTTCTTTTTTGTGCGGAAAAGTTAAAGGTTTTCTTGGCGGGGAAATTTTTACAACAGGGTTGTTTTTGATGAGATATCACATCTTTTTGCATTGATATTATTACTTTGTCTGTATTTTTAGAATTGAGAACATCAAGTCAAAAAAGTTTCGATTGAAACAACGCTGTTTTGTGTTTTTAAGGAACAATAATGGCTAGCCTAATTTTACGTCAAGTTATTTTCTGACTATTAAGATTCTATGTTCATTTTACGAGAATTGAACGGTTTAAATTTTATTGCAATCCTTGTATCCTCTCTGTTGCAAAGAAAACTTCTTGGATAATAAAATACTATAGTTTAAATTATATTGTTTTCGAGTATTTTACAACTTCGCAATAAATTCTATTACAGTTTCTTTATTTGACAGATTATTCAACATTTTCATGAAGGTTTCTTTAAAAGTTTTACAGCTTGAGGGCTATTTTAATCTAGCTTTTCACTTTTTGTTTAATTACATTTTTTCTTAAATCGTGGATTATTTTACGTTTTATGGGATAATTTTAATTGTTTGGTGATTTATCTTTTTCTTGATAGAAGGCTTTGTCTTGTTTAATACCTAAGTTTGTTTAAAAGTTCATTTAAAAAACGAAATAACGCATGTTATCACAAAGCAAAAAAAAAAAAAAACCTAAGCCATTAAATATTTTAAATTTGAATGTGTCAGAAGATCTATACAACTTTACTCGATGTCAAATCGCGGATATCCCAAATTTGCCATAGCGAATGCGCATGTTGCGCGCGGACTAAGCTCATTAAAAGTCTTGCTCAAATTAATTGCAAACATTTTTTCAGCGAACAAATTACTGCAAAGCACGGATATCCACACACGTATTTCATATATTTTCAATTCATTATGTATTGTTTGTGAAAAAAGTGCTATTTTTCGCTTTCAATTAAAAAGCTATATGTGCCGTATTCATATGCATACAGTTTCATATAATTTGTCGCGTAAAATATTGTAATGATTTAACCCCAGTTTCGCGCCGACATTTTAAATTTCTTCCGTCCATAAATATATCAAAACTGAAAAACAGGAAGAAAAGAAATTTTTTATCGGCGAAACTGGGGGGGGGGGGGGGGGGGGGGGGGGGACAGCATTCTAATCTCATTCATTAATTTGTTTCTCTGCTTAAGTATAAACAAACAACATAGAATCTGAAAACAGAAAGCCCAATGAGCTAAGTCTGCGCGCATGCGCAGTCGCTGTGGCAAATTAGTGATATCCGCGATGTAACGTCTAGTTGCAACTGTTGGATATGTTTTAGTCTTGATTGAATTTCATTTCCTAAGACAACTTTGAAATAACTGTTAGATCTGTTCTAACCTTGCAATTGCAGTCCGAGATAAACAAACACTATGAGCTGAGAGTAAGTACATAAGAATTTAGGGAAAATTAGTGATTTTCAAACTTCAATTACTTCGGTCCATGATGTCCCTGAGGGTTGAATTTTTGTATATGTACTCAATGGTCCCCTAAGAATATGTATACAAAAAATCATTACCGTAGCCCCCCGGGGGGCTGTGATAGAACCCCGGGAAGGTACAATTTGGGGGGTAAAAACGAGGGGGGAAGGAGAGGGGGTCAAGTGGCACAAAAGGCACATCAGTAGGGCACAAGGAATGTGTGTGCGAAATTTCAGCTTGATTCCTTTTTTCGTCTGGGCTGTAGCCCTGTCAAAGAAAGCGAAAACTTTTTTGAACAGCGATTTTATAACTTTAATATCTCCTCCCCCTGATGGTCTAGGGCAGCGGTTCCCAACCTTTTTCTCTTTGCGAACCCCTTGGAACAGGCAAAAAAATTCGCGAACCCCCTGATGTTGAAATTAGTAACATGTAAGAAACAATAAAAAAACAGCATGTTTGCTTTCCATTTTTTGCAGCATTTGATTGCAATAAACAAAAATATAATTGTAAAATATCATTAAGTGCAAACATTAATAAAAAGTTAAAACTACATCTACAAGAAAAATTATAAACAAGAAGTTTTATAAACCAACTATTTTTTTAAGCATACTTTAAATTGGGGAAAAAATCCTTAATGCGATATTTGTGGCTGTTTGACGGAACAAAGAAACTGAAAGTTTGGTTCAATGTTTGACAGTTTGAGTCTTAAATCAGGCTCTGCATTCAATCTGCTTCGGTATTTATCTTTCAGATAAGTATAGGAGGAAAATCCTTTCTCGCACAGATATGTTGTACAAAATGGTAATAAAATTCGAATTGCTTTTTTGGACAAAACGGTATAGTCATTTCTTACACTGAGCCAGAAGTCAATTAACGAGAGCTCTTTAAAGGTAGTTTTCAATGAATTATCACAGGATAACTCGATGAGCATTTCCTTTTCAGGTAATGTCAGGGTGTTCTCTAAGCATGGATTTCCTTCAAAAGGATTGCGTATCCTGTTGTTTGAGAGAGGGATGTTACGCCTATTAGGAAAATACTCGTCAAAAGTTAGTTCAAGATGTTGCAGATGTTCACATACATTTCTTTTAACGCTTTCATCAAGTTTCATTGAGTTTTTTGATAAAAAACTACTAAGAGAAGTGAAACAAGAAAACTCTCCCATTTCCAGGCATTGGATCCAGAAATTCAATTTTTTTACCATAGCTTCAATTTTATCATATACAACGAAAATATTAACAACTGCACCTTGCAAGGATAGATTTAATTCATTTAATTTTGAAAAGATGTCAGCTAAATATGCAAGCCTTTGCATCCAAAGAGGATCGAATATGCAAGTGGACAAGTGAAATGGATGATCAACAAAAAATGCTTGGACTTCTGACTTCAATTCAAATAAGCGTGTCAAAATTTTGCCACGGGAAAGCCATCTAACTTCTGTGTGAAGAAGTAAAGTAACATGAAGGCTTCTCAATTCCTCACAACGCGCGTGAAATAGACGGCAGTTTGTGGCACGTGATTTTATGAAATTTACAATTTTTACCGCGTCATTCAAAGTAGCGGATAATTCTGAGGGAATACGCTTACATGCTAATGCTTGTCTATGAATGCAGCAATGAGTCCATTCAATTTTCTCGTTAATCTTCTTTACTCGCACCACAAAGCCAACAAATTTTCCTGTCATTGATTTTGCACCATCCATGTACATACCCACACACAGGCCAATCTATTCCATTTTCTTCAAAGTAACTGTTGACCAGTTCGAAAATTGCTTCTCCAGTTGTGTTGGTTTTCAAAGGTTTTGTAAATAGTACATCTTCTTTAATTGAATCGTTAAAAATATACCTAACATAGACAAGTAATATTGCAGCGTTTGCTACATCAGTCGACTCATCAAGCTGAATCGCAAAATTTTTCTCTTTTATTCTATTTACAAGTTCTTTCACTACATTACTTGCCAAATCAGCGTGATACTGTGTTGTTTGATAGCGGAACCAGGTCAATTTTTTTTGCTGACTTTTCTCCCAGCATACACTTAACAATATCTTTAGCACACGGTCCAATTAAATTTTCTGCAATTGTATGTGGCTGTCCAGATCTTGCAATTCTATAACTGACTCGATATGAAGCTTCAAGGGCCATTTTACTATCTTCGTTGGATTCTAACAGGAACGTAGAGACGCTACACTTTTTATTATATTCCAATTTTCTTTTAAAATATTCGATAGGTTTGTCCTTGTGTGTCGGATGCTTTGTTTCGAGGTGTCTTCTCAGAAGTGACGGTTTCAAACTGCTGTTCGCTAGAACTTCGTTGCAGAGAAGACAAAGCGGTCTAGGTTCAGACTCTTCTCCAGTAAAATAAAAGCCCATTTGTAAATAGTCACTGTCATATTTTCGCTTTTTTCCTTTTTTCTCCCCTAGTTCACTTTTCTGTTTAGTCGGGGGAGGCGGCAGTTCATTACAGCTATCTATTTCAATATCCTGTGTTGATTCGAAAGTTACTGCTGATGTTGAGGGTTGATCGATTGACTGCTTGTTCATTTGTCGCTCAACCAAACTACCAGTCTTCAACCATCGATCCATAACAGCAGAAAGTTATTAAATCATAAAAATTACCAACGCGATTATAACTTCACAAACAGAGTAGCAAGTTCACGTAGCAAAACCAATTGCAAACAAAATCACTTGTTTTCAAGCATCTCTAAAGTATCTCTAAATACGTCTGTTAACAACTATTTCCCTAAAACTATGAGCATGCTGATGTTATACATTTTTGAAAACGAACAGATGGGTAAAATCCAGTAATAAATTTTAAGTTTGGAGCCTTTTGCTGTCATCTCTGCTATTCGATGACTGAATTCGACGGAAATTCCCGAGTTATATTTAACCAGATTAGAAATAATACCCCTATGATGCATTGTTTGAGAATTCTTAATTTTTTTCAACATATGCATATTATGCATATTGTTTGATTGACTCCACGCGATGGCGCCTTTTTAAGGTCATCGTGATCCCCGCCACAGCTTAATACAACGTTTCTGCATGGCGCCTCGCAATAAAGAAGGAAGGATATCTCTTTTTGTTGTCTATCGAAAAAAAAATGAGAAAATTTCTTTTTAACCAAGATTATAAAATCGCTGAAAGATTTTTTTTTTTTTTTTGAGCTTAATACAAGAGTCTGGCGCGTTTTCAAATTAAAAAAAATTTTAGTAACTATGTGTGCAAATTGAATATTTTATAATTTTTTAACCAAACTAGGAAAAATCCGCCATTGCACCGAAATTTTCGCGAACCCCCTTCCTGCACGGGGTTCGCGAACCACCGGTTGGGAACCTCTGGTCTAGGGGATTGTATTTTGGTTTACGGCGTCAGGGGCCACTAGAAATTGAGTGTACCAAAAATCATCTCCGGAGGTCTTCATGGGGCTGAGATACAGAGGGGTGAAAAACCCAAAAAACCCCAATTCGTTCTGTCGTGTAATCTTGTTCTTGGTCGCTTTATTTTCTTTCGTCTTTGGCGGTGGATTTGCTTCTGTTGGCTGCTGACGTTTGGTTTCCTTGGCGGGGCGGGACGCTCCCGCGTCCCGTGATAATGAGTAAGTGTCCGATCAGCACAAATAATTGAAAAAAAAAAATCATTAATTACATTAAAGTTCCGTTTAAATAGAAAATAGTCAGTCAAATCCATTTATTATTTGCCAATCTTGTGGGAAAATGTTACTTTAAGATTTGACTTGAGAAAAGCCTCGAACAGTCAAACGAAAAGCAAAAATATTCAACTAGACAATTGCCCATCAAGGTATGACGGGTGAAAATTGCTTCCACATTTCAAAGTAACAATTGCCTGTTTGGTGTTATTTTGATAGTTGAAACTGTAACCTTAACTCCAGTGGATAGTGAAACTGTAACCTAAACTCCAGTAGATAGTGTTCATTGTTGACCACTTTTTTGTTTCTTCATTTCCCTGAAATGGTAGTCTTACCAGTAAAACAAGTAAGTTACCGGATCCAGTTCAGCATTGTTACAATTTCGTTTTTCCCTGAATTTTAAACATTACCAAAATATTATTAAATTCTCACGCCGTAGCGCGAGTTTCATTGTTGATGAAGCCAGGAACGTTACTCGATCATTCGCTATTATTTATATATATATATATATATATATATATATATATATATATATATATATACATATATATATATATATATATATATATATATATATATATATATATATATATATATATATATATATATATATATATATGTATATATATATATATATATATATATATATATATATATATATATATATATATATACATATATATATATATATATATATATATATATATATATATATATATATATATATATATATATGAGGATACAACAATTCTAGCTATCGACTGGGAGTTGAAATAATGCACTAAATAATGAATTGAGTTGGTGAAAGCCTTTGAGCAACGAACTAAAAAGCTTATAACTCGTTTTTTATGCAATTTGGAATTTTCTAACAGATGCAATTTTTAGCAGAAGAATCAGCGCTTTCGATGGACACATAATTTTAATACGTGCAAGTATTTTTTCACCCCCATATTGGGGCATTTATGTAAAAATTGGAAGTTAAATTGGAATAAAAAAGGAACTATCAATCAGATTTTTTCGAATTGGTCTATAAACCTTCCCAGGGCGGTCATTCCAAGATCGTCAGCTTGCGAGATCGAGATTTTCACTCACGTGATCGGTTGTGACGTAGAAATGTCGCAAAGTTGTATTGGAACGACGACGAGCTTGGAATGACCGATCAGAACCAAAAAGAACAAACGTTGAAAGTTTCAGCCAAATCTGCCGGATAGCTTCTGAGATCCCTAGGGAACCCACACACCCACACATTTACCAACATCCATCTTTAACCCCCGACACACAAAGGAAGGGGGTTATAAGTTTGATGTGTCTGTGTATCTGTCTGTGGCACTCTAGCGTCCAAACGGATGGACCGATTTTGAAAAAAAAATATTTGTTCGAAAGGAGAACTGATCGAGAGTGTTCTTAGCTAGGTTGCATCTTTGGGTGACATTAATTAACGAAGATATTAATTAAAAAACCTCTAAAAGGTTTTTTGTGATTTTTGCAGTGAAAACATAGTTAAATATTTTAAAATTTAATACCAAAATAAAGAGATTTTTTTTTCGCGTCTGATAGAATGTGTTTCGATCTTCCATGTTTCTTCCAACTTGAATTATAACGTTTTTTTAAGCAGATTTTAATAACGGCTAAGCCTTTATTCACGCGATTGATAACCGAATTCATTGATGGTCGACAAGGAAATAAAACGCAATGATTTAAAATTTTTACCTGTTGCCAGTTTCTATTTAATAGCAAATAAAATACATGACATTGATTTTTAATAATATAAGTTTTTTAAAAGGATTTTCAATTTTCCCTCTTAATTCTACAGTTGCGACTCAGTCGGGGATTTTTAAGATTTTTAATTTTACCGTTGCTTGTTATAGATATAGATTGAGAGGAACCGCAATTTTTGAGCATGGTAGTCAAGAAAGCATACTAAACTTTATTTCCTACTTTTAAATGCGAACCAAGTTCATAGAAATTCGCAACTCCAACGAACTATAGGGGGCACTGCAGTCACTGTCTAATGGCGGAATTAAAAACTAAAACAAACGCATGTGGTAACGAAGAAAATGCTAAAAGTGTTGTGATTTTTGTTGTTATGTATGATTTTTTCGCTTTATTCATTTGAAAAGATTTTTCAAAGTCTTTTGGTTATTCTGACCCATATAGAAAGAGATTAGAAACCAAAAAGTATTACGAAAGTAAACAATTAATGCAGAACACACAGTAAGTTGTTCTGAAGCAGCCATTTTCACGATGTTGAATTCGGAATTCATAAATTTTTGGTTCGCTTCGAACGGCATTTTCATTTTGTACCGTTTTTTCTATACATTAGTACATATTAAGTTCAGTTTCGTGACATTTCCGGCATTTGTTGACATTTTTGTCACATAGTGCACATACGTGGCAGACTGTCAAGAGTAACGTTTAACACTAGATAATTTATTTCTATGACTATATGATTGGATATCTAAAGAAATCATGCATTTAATTCATTCGTCATGGAAATGATTTACCTGATATGCGAAATCTTGTCAAGATACATTATTCTTTCACACAATTTTAAAACCATAACCTTATAAACAGATTTTTGGCGAACTTTTATTTTTTATTGTTCAAATTCTTAACGTTCTTTCTGGATTTTTCAATCTGTTCTGCGATAAATATTTTCAAGAAAATTTATTTGCATACTTTCTATTTCAGTAGGATACTGTAGTAACAAAGGTTATTTAAATCATTTATGTGGAATTAGGTTAAGGAAAAGTGTCCAGTCAATGTTGTTAAGTTCGTTTTTTTTTTTCATCGAATTCAAAAACTAATATTTATTCAAATTCACTCAGAACAAAATAAATAAAATGTGCACTCACAGTTTATATATGGTGGTAGTTTTCTTTTCAGTTGATTGACCATTATTTCTTTTTACTTATCGAATACTGTAATCTTACTATCATTTTATTCCACTCATGATAAAAATTAAAAATGGTTTAACTAAAAACGCGAAATCTCGCCAAGGCTACTTTGCTCGCACAATTCCAAAACTATAACCCTAAACAAATTTGGCGAAACCTTTCAGCTGAGAATAAAAGGGCTAAAGTAAATTCTTTCTCGGTTAAACATTTTTCATTTTGTTCTACGATAATAAATTCAAGAAAATATTTTGCATACTGTCCATTCCAACTAAATGCTGCTGTAAAATATGATTAGTTAAATTAATTTAAGATTAAAAAAACTCATATTCTTACAAATTCATACAAAACAATAAAAAATTTTACCTGGTATAACGTTATCCAATTTTGTTAATCCAGATTTCTTGTTTACGCTTCCACCATTTAATACTTTTTTGAAAGAAATAAGGAAAACTAACATTATTTTGAGAAGCTCGAGAATACTACTAAGGGACGAATTAATTTCTGTTGTTGAAGGCGTTCTTAGATACACATGGAGCGCAACGTGGCAATGTTTTAGTTGCATTCGCAGTTTTATAAATCACCGCAAGGTAGCGTATTCGAGCGCTGGAGTTTCGAATAGAATTTTAAAACCTTTTATACTTTATTTCATATTTTTTAGCATGTTTAAAAAATTGAAAGTGGCACAAGTAACTTGTTTCCTCCAGATAACGGTACTCATTCCAAAAAGGCTGGTCAGCCCTACTGAAAATCAATTGGCAAAATAAAAGGAAAATAAAAACTTTTATGTGCCAATTCCCAAGCTTGATAAAAATGGAAGGGGGCCCATGGCAGGATCTGGCAAGGGGGACTCGAAACAAATGTGAAGACCATGTTTTACGAGATACACAGAATTGCATTGTGCTGCCCTTGGCAAGTTAACAGCATTATCTGCTAATTGTTCTTCTCCCCCCCCCCCATCTATTTTACATTAGCTATATTATAGAAACTTGATTGCTGAAAAAAAAACCCAAAAATAACGTCAAATTCAATCTTTTCATAAGTGTTTATGCATTCAAAAGCTTGTTTCTTCAAATATCTTAAAAACTTATTTTCGAAGATTGTACTGCCATTGGCCTGTCCATGGCAGTGTGCCAGTATAGTACTTTTCTTGATTTTCTCTTTGTGCTCAATGAGCAGTTCCTACCAAAGTTTGCGTTTAGTTCGAAAGTCTCTTAGATTTTGTTTCTTTTTATTTATAT
Organism: Uloborus diversus; assembly: GCF_026930045.1. Taxonomy (NCBI): domain Eukaryota; kingdom Metazoa; phylum Arthropoda; class Arachnida; order Araneae; family Uloboridae; genus Uloborus; species Uloborus diversus. Next base: position 158,746,964 of record NC_072737.1, on the reverse strand, counting down.
GCTATACTACACTGAAATTCTGTTATTGCACTAAAATAAGAAAAGAAATATTGCCAATAGGTTGATTAATTTTAAAACAAAACGATGATAGAGGAATGAATTAAATACTAATGTAACACCAATTGAAAATTAAAAAATTTAGTTTAGACCAATTTTAAGTAAAACAGTTTTCTAAACATGCGCTTTTATTTTGTTTACAAGTCAGATAAATTAGTATATTCAACAACAATAACTGAAACAAGTTTAGTATAAACAATCAAAATTTATTTTCGTACAGATAAAACAGTCTGTGGAATATAATTAAGTCATACAGTCAGAAATGTAAATTAAATACAGAAAATCAAATCTTCACTAAGGCACAGTAAAAAGTATACCACAAAACCCCAAACTTTTAAGTACAGTTCTGAATATTTATCACAAAACTCAAAAAATTTACTGGCAAATGACATAGCACTTTCTATACATACTACTCCTCTGACAACAATTTCAAATTGCCCTAATAACTGAAATTATAACGTTTGCTCCGTTAGAATTAACATAGTAGCACATCAGAAATCTAATTCTCAAAATTATAAATTAAATTTTTTGCAATAATTCAATTAAAACTGATCGGAGTGACATTTTTTTCTCAATTATATTTTCTTCCTTGATTAAACTTATAAAACATAAATCAACAAACCCAAGAATTTATTTCACAACAATTATTCAGCATTATCTTTTAGCCAAAAATAAAATTAGAGAAACAACCATGTATATACATGTTTACACAGCATTTGTTTTAAATGCTTAACGGGAAACTTCTAGAACATTAAGGTTCGGACAACAACTTTAACATAAAAATTAGTAGTCTAAAAGTCAATTTAATTATTATTATTTTAATATGAAATTTTGGTGGCCGCCTAATCTAGTCGTTAGAGAAGCCTGACTGTGATGGTATTGTCCCAGGTACGAATCCTGGCTCGAGCCTGGATGTACTTCCTCTCTACTGTCCTTGTCCTTTCTCTGTATGAATGAATGTGTTGCTGTGCTGTGAATGGTTGCCTACCCTGTAAACGGGTCCTTTGGGCATGTGTGTACTGTGGAGAAGTCGGCCCTCACACCAAATTACGGTACAGATGAAGAAGCAGGGGTGATTGTGAGTTCATCAAAAAATACCTGAAAGTTTCAAAGCGAGACGGGGGGGGGTGGCGGGAATCTTTGACCCTTATTACTTAAGTGCACCTTTGCCATAGTATTAAATAGTTCTGAGTCAAAATATTGTGTGTACATGTGATTAAATTTTTGATGGGTTACAAAGTTACTTTTGAGCTGGTGTTATACAAATTATCTTGACATTTCTTTGTCCATCTTAAGGCTCTTGCAGGTATATTTGATGAGTATTATATAATTTAAAAAAATTGCGGAGGTAGGGAGATAAAAGCATAACAAAAAAAAAAACATAATTCCAGTATTTTCGGACATAAAAATACCGGAAATTCGGTAAAATACAGGAACACAATCACCCCTGGAAGAAGTGAAGAAGCTCACCCCAAAATGCCAACCTAACTGGCACACAACAACAGCAGTCTAAAAATTGCTTGAAGAGCAAGCAAACATTTCATACAATTAAATATTAACTGAAATGCTTGTCTTAACTTGATTATCAAGTCATCTGGATTTTCAATAATTCCACTTAAAAATTACATACTTCATACAACACAACAATCTAAAAAAAGAATGTAACAAAGGACAAATGGGAGCCCAATCCACTGCTTCTAAAATTCAAAACAAAAACAGCAGGTTCTAGAACACAAATTTATGGCATTCACCGGATAAACTTCTCACAAATGCTGAAAGATGTTGCCAAAATGCCAAAAAAAAAACTTTATTAATGAATTTTCAGAATAAAGATGCTAAAACAGATCCAAAAAACGAAGTGCTCCCAGTCCAAATATGTCAGTTGAAAACAGCATAAAATGTATATAAAACAGGAATATAACAATTGTTCTTGTGTCCAAGAATATAACTATTAAAACTACATTGTGTCAGAGAAGCAATAATGATAACTATTCACTTTTCAACTTCATTACAACAATAGCTCATGCAAGAAGGAAGCAATCACAGACATCAACTCACTGGGAATATTCTGAACACATAACAAGAAACGATGAACCGTTTTCGGTGCACGGTCACAGATACTTCTTCAAATGTCATTCCTTCCACATAAGAGAAATACTAACTCAGTATTGATACTAAAGAATATACTTGCTCTTACAACCAAGTTCTGAAACATGAATCTTTAGGTTGACTCAAGGTTTACACTCATCTCCACTATGGTATTGCACATTAGTTAATTGCAACCCACAAAAAACATAGCAGCTTTTCAAAAGTTACAAAAAAAAATCTCTTATTTAAGTTATTTAACTAACAAATTCAAAATGAAAAAGGAATTTGATCGATTTTTTATAAATTAATATTATTACATTAGAGTGAAAAAATAATAATAAATAACTGAAGTTTTGGGGAATACGCAGCATGCAAACTTTTGAGTAAACCATTGAATATACTTCCAATTACTTAAAATGTAATAACTTTTCTAGGGAAGGGGGGGATGTTGGCTGGTAAAAAAAAACAATTAAAGAAAGCAGCAGCATTAGATTTCCTAATTTGAACATTTATTGAATAAATCACACACAAATAAAACACTAGAGATTCAAAAATGAATAACTGCACACTTATTTCAAGATGATACTAAATCAAAAGAGAAAATCTCCCTTTTTCTATGGTAAGTCTTGTGAGTGCTTCAAAAAATATTCATTAAAAAAAAGCAATACTTTTATGGGGGAAAAAAGTCTAGAAATTAATTTTTACTTTAAAACTTATGCTAGTATACTTACAGATGATTATCTTAACAAAAAATTAGGACATTATTTTCTTGAACATAATACATATTTATTATTAATAGTACAAATTAACTAAGTTATGAATATCATGTAGACATAACAGATCCATAACGAAAATTATTGCAATTAAAATTTAACGTTTTTGGAAAAGACAACTTCATTTAGTACATAAATGGAAGTAAAGGAAAACCTCATGAGTTTTAGTGAAGTTTAAAAAAGTTGATCCAAATTGGATTTGGACAAATAATTTGGGATATGGTGCGATTTTTCGTCCACTAAAATCATAAATTTAACAAAAGCTTTGAATGTGACACCAACGATTGGAGATAAACTTCCCAATCAAAACCACCCATTCATGAACAATTGCTTCCGATAGGTTAATGACAAACTGACGATGGAGGGAGCAAAAACAAACTTTGTTATTATAGCTGCTGAATTTCTTTTTTTAAACTACTGATTTAAATCACCCCATCTTGAAAATTAATAATATAATCACGTACAAAAATAAAAACTTCGAGGCATGCACCACAAGATATATAATTGTACAAAAATAGCTTTGCTTAGTAGTAATATTAGTTTACTTGGTTACTACACGCAAAGTACCTGTTCTACATATTTTCATCAGCACTGTATAAAATGAACAAACTGATTTTTATACTAATAAGCTAACATGATTTTAATTTACTGATAAAATATTCAGAACAAAGCATGTGGTTTGTTCAGAAATATGAAATTTTTCTTTTTAATATATTCATCTCCTACTTATATGAGTACAATTATGCAAGCTTTGAGTCAACCTTTAAATAATCAAAAGCTTTCAAAGAGAAGAGGAAAAAAATTTCAACTTATAACTTTTAAAGAAACAGAAATCAGGACACATAAATTTCTTGAAATAAAAATATTAGCAATGAGATTATGTAATAAAACAGTATATATATGTTTACATGAAATATATAATTGTGTATAAATATATATGTATGTATATATGTATATATATAGATTCTAAATAACCAGACTTACACATTGACAAACACTAATAAATGGTATCAGCAACAATAATACTTTACTTTAGTAAAGCAACAATTCAGAACTTATTCAAACTCACATAAGTAAAAGTTTTAAAATGCAGAACAAGAAGCTCATTTTCAGCATTCTACGATTTTGAATTGGTAATTTTAAAACAGTAACTATACCAATTAAAGACCTTGCTGAAAGAAGAGGATATCCCCACTTTTTGACACTTCTGTTTTTTAGACTGAAATATATGAAAAAATTATCCTTCATGGGATAAATAAAATAAGACGTCTCCAACCAATGTTCCAAATGATATAGTCTGACCACAAACAAATGATCCTTGTCAATAATTTGAGAAAACGAGTCCATTTCTTAAAATAGGTGGAAAAGAAAAAAGGATGCTCGCTATATTTTGAAATTTAGCGACATTTTGGAGATATGGAAAAAAATGTACTCCTAGTATATTTTAGTCATGTGATTATTTAGACCAGAATGTTTACATTGCAGCAATAGCTGCATTGAGTAGGCGAAAAAGTAAAAATGGCAAACTTTGCGATCGTCACTGCAACCTTACTCTCGCCAATGTTCACTTGAAATTAATTATAGGAGGCATTGTCGTCTCTGACCAATAACTGCTGAAAGAAGTAAAAGCAAGACCCATCCACTTACGTAGTATGTGACCTGTCCAATGAGGCATCTGCCTTGACTGCAAAAAAATTAAAATGTGTGACCTCTTTGACTAATTTCTTCAATTCCAAAAGAGGACATATTCAAACTCTAGAACCAATGATGCATTTGCTAATTCCATTCTTCAACTTTCCTCTATGTATTGCAACTTCACAAAAAGGGAGACTTCTAAAACAAGGCAGGGCCAAGGGCCAACTCTTCGGAGTCAGACTTTATTAAAGAAAAGGAGCCGCAGCAAGCAACATTTCAGGAGAAGAACACACAATATAGCTCCTCAATCACTCTATCATTTTGCAACTAAAGTGTCTTTTATCAAATTGGATTCTTATCTGAAACAGATATTTGAATTCTTATTAAAAATCCAAAATGTATTTTAACTAATATATGGATTTGGAACAGTAACAATACGTTTCCAATACGTAACAGTAGATTGCATATTAGGTAACATTATATTTTAATGAAATGTCATAGAAATTAGTTTCACAGAGGCAAATTCTAGCATGATATTAAATGCAAAGACAAAATCTTTAAAAATGACTTTTTAAAACCGCTCCTCAAGATTCCTGAAATTTTTTTTAAGTGTGGAACTATCCCCTTCTTACACCCAAGTCTTCAATTGCTTTAACAACTTTTCCTAACAACAGTACAACAAAATCTTATTTTGATTTCTTCTTAATTAAACATCTAAAAGAGTATCAGAAGCTTAAATTTTGAAAATAATTTCTCATTCAGTAACAATATAATAATGGATAAATAAATCTTTATGACTACATAATTTTTGAATTAAAAAAAACAGCAGTTTTAAAAAGATCTAAAACAAATATTTGACTTCAATATTTGAAGAATTTTTCTGTCAACACTACATTTCATGCTGATGAGATCACTAAAAAGATGAACATACTTTAACTGAGGTAAATATACAACCATTCAAAATTATTAATACTTTTACTAATTATTGAGCCCTCAGATGAATTTTAACATCATTTCATATAATGATCAAATATTAGAGGATACATATATTTCATTTTTTTCGCATTAAACAACATTCAATATTTCAAAGCATTTTCTGATTACCAATGTTCAAACTTAATCACATGATTAGTTGGATTATTATACAATCTTACATATGTGTACTACAAATACAACATTTAAGTATATGTTACATAATTTAAAATTTAAAAAACCATAAAATGTTAATTGATACTCTTTAAATATGAAACAAGTAGAAGGTAAATCAATCATTAAGAAATTAACAGGAGCAATTTATATATAAAAATAAAGAAAAACAAATATAACTCTTAAAAGAATTTACCAATGATTTCAGGATTGAAATGCATTAAATACTAATTGAAGAGCTCATACTAAAAGATTTAAATCTTTTTTATAAAGCCCTATTTTAAAGCATCAATAAAAAATATCACAGAGTGTTTGAAATGAGAAATTTTTAAGTATGCTAAAATAATATTTCCTGCAATTTTGCTTAAAATATTTTAAACCTTATAGTATAAAACAAATGTATGTTCAACAAACTTCGTGTTAATTGATAAGAATTCCGTATTTGTTAAATTCATTCATTTCTGGATTAAAAGCCTGAAGTTATTTGATGATTCCAGAATGTTCCAAAATACGTATCTTAATATTTATTTTAAAATTATAAAATAAAAGCTACTTAGCTTATTTTTTTTACACTTTTTTTATTATAGTTTAGGAAATCACAAAACAATTTGATTTGTTTATTTCCATGCAAAGAAAATAAAATCATATTGAGTATCTGCACTGTAAATGTAAGGGACTGCTTTGTCAAAATCTACATCAAATTTTATCACTGAACTCATGTCCAATCATTTCATGTTCCAGTGTAAATGATACAACAATTGACAGCAGATATTTTAATCAACACTATTGCAATTCAAGCATTGTTAAATGTCTTAACTACCTAGCAATACATTTTAAATTATTAATTTTGAATAATTTAATAAAGCATAGTTAGCCATATGTGTTAGGTTTCAAGAAGTCATATACAGATGTACATGAAATACATCGCCAGCTCAGTCATTCCAACTGAGGACTGCAGTTTCGTGCTTATTAGCACTCATCAGCCCGGCATAAGAAAGTGACTGAGCTGGAGGTGGAAAACCTCTTAAGGAAGCCAAGAGTGCCAAACAAACTAATAGCTAATACAGAATTAGCACTGACCAGACAAGTGACCAAAGCAATGGTTCGGTTCAACTCGAAGATTGAAGGCTAGGTTGGTAACTTACTGAAAACACATACAGATGGTTCATTTTCACTGTATTGTTTAAATTTCCCATTACAATTCCCAATTTTTACTGATTAATTATCTAAATTTTGTAAAATGTCTAAATGTTTAAAAACTAAATGCAATAAATATGTCAGAAATAAAATTACCACATATTTGCAAAATAATGACCACATAGTGATAAATACATTATAAGATAAAATCAATTTAAACCAATAAGCATTACTTTTAAACTTAACCTTAAGATATATCATACCATTTCACATACATCACATACATGTAGCTGTACATAAACAAATCACTTCTATCCAAGTACGTTTGCTTTAGTAAAACAGTCACAATTGCTATTCTAGAAGGAAGTATAGAAAACATACATTACACATTTCTGAAACCTTTTACATTTATAACAATCTGGAAATCTTCTGTATCTCTTTCATCTAGAAGCGATTCTTAAATGCAATTTAGGCATAAAAAGAATTTTTTCCAACTGCTTTGCATCATACAAGATGCAGTAAATCTGTGAAAACTTCTCAATTCAGATGAGAAGTAGCATAGACATTTTTTTAGGAAATTCATAGTTAAAATGAGTAATAACACACTAACCTTTTTTTTTTTCAATTTCTAGAAATTAATGTATAAAAAATGTTTTACATTAATTTTGCTTCAACTTTCAGCTAACCAATTGTGTGTATGTAGTGCAACTACAACTATAAATATTTAACTATGTTGTTCCAATATCTCACAGATGACCATCAGATTAAAAATCTATCATTTACAATTTTCATATTCTAAACTATTAATACTAAAGAGCAAAATAAGTGTTTCATCTATGATACAATTTTTTAGTTAAGAAAAAATGAACAGGAATAACAAGATCATTACATAATGCGTAGTCCTGAGAACCGAAACACTGATTATGTTATGATTTCTCCAAAAACCTTTTTTGATTTTAAGAAAAGAGACAAAAATAAAAATGTTTTTCACTTAATTTGGGCGATGACGTGAAATTTTTCCTAACATTTTAGCCTACAGTAATAAAATTAATAGTTTTCATAACAACGCTAAATGAGAGCTTCCAACTTAGTATAATTCGGTCCTACAATGCTGATACAATTTTGCTGCCAGTGAAAATTTAATTTATTGCCAGCATGCTAACTGTATACGTTGGACAAAGGCATTTTCTTTTCTTTAGGTACAATAGCCATGTTAGTATAGAGTTTGCTATACAAAATAACATGTCTGAAATCTGTACATTAACAACTATAAGTATAATTCATGCTAAAAAAATTTTGTTATGTAAGTGCCTGTAGGAGAGAAAAAGAGAAACTTCTAGAATAAGAGACATAATATTTTTTTTTCTTAAATAAGTCTTTCGTTATTTTTTCTAGTCGATACTTTAAAACTGTATTAAGGGATCCAGAGTAAGAGTGAGAAGAATTTTAACTGAAAGATTCCTATAACTTGTAATTTATAAGAAATTCTGCACTCGACAAGGAAGAGAAGTGTAATCAAGCACAGTGATAAAAATAAAACCTCACAATATTTAGGAACATAATGTGAAAATGACCTAAAAGTTGCAAAACATACTTAAAATAATTTTACTGGTGCAGAGACTCCAACCTCTTATTACAGACTTCATTAGTGATGCTGAAATTTTTCAGTTGTTTTAATTACATTTTCAGTAGATTTTAAATAAGTCAGAAGGGTCATGATTCAGTCGTTTTGATTTATCAAAATGAAAGATGTTAACGGGCTAAATTTTGCACAGAAAGCAGAAAGAGTGGTCATTGTTTTAAGCTAGTCAAATCTCAAGACTAATATGGAAATTAGGAAAAATTATTACTTTAGTAGGGTCATGGGCACTTGAAACATCTTACTGGAAGAGACTGTAAAGAGTAAGGGGATAGATAGCTTCAAGAGAGTCATTGATCTTCATTGGGGATTAATAAACTGACTAGGACCAGCCTAGCTAGGCCAAAAGTCTCTCGCTGGTCGTCATATTTGTATATATTTGTATTAATCATATTTTGTCTTTAAACTAATATAATATATTGGCAATAAAAAAGCATGATTTAAATGGGGAAAAGAAAATTATGAAGGGGGAGGGGAGGTCTCAAGCTTGAAAAAATTTTAGACTTCTTAAACTACTATAGGTAGTACTATACAAAAAACAAATAGTAAATAGAAAAAAAAGATTAATGAAATGCTTTGAAGCGTTCTTCGATAAATCATGTTAGTGAAAATTGAGAAAATGATTGATATCATCATTTTCCATCAAATGCATCACCACCTAAACAGTCCATAGCGAGGCATGAAATTCCATACAAACCGAAGTAGTTGGAGTCTCTGTTGGAGCAACAGAAAGCGAAATTCCTTAAAAACATCTCAGATTGCTCATACAATCCCGAATTCAGATACTCAGTCCATGGTAACATTCATATTTGCCATTACTTTAATCCCACAGCTTGGTCTATATGCACCTCTTTGTTTTTATTGAAAGACTGATGGCTCGGTTAGGGTGATGAAGATGAAACAGGTGTGATGATGACATTGTGTTTAACGAGTGTCTACCGTCTTCTGCTGATTTCCTCCTTTGGATGAAAATGGGTTCGCGTTTCACAAAAATATAACTATTTTTACATGAGTAAGACAGAGTGATAATGATATATATGCTTGAAGATTTCCTACGGAGAAAGATCATTTCCAAAACATCAATAATTTTTTACCATCTATCTTTTGCAAATAGTTTTATTTTGTTTTTATAAAAGAACAAAGAGCTAGGTATATTTAATGTTTAAAATATAATATTTAGTTTGTGCTGAGTGATGTTAATTATAATGTTATAACCTCTTTAAACTGACACCCCATAATCTGGGCGTCCACTAATCCGAAAGACGTCAAGATGAAATATATGAACCGTAAATAATATTTAGCCAACTTAAGGACAAAATTTGAAGAGCACATGGTTCCTTTTTTTAAATTTTGAAACTTTGACTAATTAGCCACATTATGCACAGCAGTAGAGTACTGTATTGTATTGCATGATTATTGATGTATTTTTCCTACTGCAATACTTTTTGGATTCCTTGTCAATTATTAATTAAATTAATAATATTTTTCACTGAAAATCATTTTTCTCTTTTCTGTAACACTTATGATCCATTTCAGTCATACTCCAGCTGTTGCTATCCACAGGATGTGTGAGAGGCATAACATGCTTTGTAATTCAGACAAATTGTGATAATCCGAACTCCCTTCGGTTCAGATTAGTTTGGATTAAAGAGGTTCTACTGTATTAGCATTATTTTACTATGACTAAATAAAGGCATGAAAAATCTTAAATTTTTAATGCTTGAAAATAATTTTCCAAGCATTGCTAAGAGCAGATTCTCACTATAACTAAGTTGCATTATAAGTTTTCCATTACTTAGAAAAGTTTCACAAAAGTAAAATGACACAATCAAATCAAAAAGCCAATATAGTATCTCGTCAAGACTTTTAAGACATGTTTTAATATATTTTTTTTTTTTCGTTTCTAATGAGAAAGAATTACTTTACTTTAAAATTATTCTCATAATAAATTAATTACACTTGACAATGGACTTGAAATCTTATGCTTAAGGAAGGGGTGAATCAGCACTATTTTGATCAGAATTTAAATACTTAAATGTGAGTTTTACAAATAGCTAGAAAAATAGCTGTTTAATTAGCTAGATAAAAATATTTGAGTAACTTTGATACTGAAAAAAACACACAAACAAACATGAAGTTAACATTATCAAAAGAAAATAATTTGTGTTACAGTGACCACTTTGACCAGTTAACAAATATCAACAAAGTTAAATTTAAAAGAATAAAAAGCTACTACAGCAAAATATTTGTATGGATGTTTAAAAAAGTAAGCATTGATAAATACAATAAAAAACATCTAGTACTGGAATATCACCAAGTTCAATAATGTCTAAAAAATGATAAATTTTAACCTTGTTAATTATTTATAAATGTAATTATTTCATGATGAAAGCGAAAAGATTTTACTGAATAAAAAAAATGCAGACTGTGCACACACACACACAGATCAAGGTCTACAATTTTTTATAAATAGCTTTTGTGTATACAAAACACACATTTAAAGCCAAACAAAAAGGCAAATTATGATTCTAAAATGCATATGAAAACTCTAAAAAGGAAAAAACATAAAAATGGCAGTATAGTTTTAAATATTCAAAAAACAATAAGTACATAAGCAACTAAAATATTGATATGCATGGAAACTATTAAATTATCAGTCAAAATGCATAACAAGCATTTCATAGAAAAAAATGAACTACAGTAAACACTCGATTATCCGCAGAATTGGGTGGCTCAAGTGTTGCGGATAACAAAAATTGCAGATAAACTGCAAAAAGGCTAAAATAAAAGACATACAGTGCATTGCCCAACAGTACTTACATCAATTAAGAACAAGTGTATGTGCGATGAAGATAGCGTAATAAATAAATAAATAAAAGAGACAAAAAAATTAATAAGACAATTATGACCAAGTTTAAATTTGCAATCTTTTGACAAAAACAAAAATCGTGGATAAATTGCAAAAAGGCTAAAATAAAAGACATACAGTGCAATAAAAATGTCTTGCATTTTTGTCCAACAATACTTAACATCAATTAAGAACAAGTGTATGTGTAATGAAGACAGCGTAATAAATAAATAAAAGAGACAGAAAAAATAATAAGGCAATAACGACCAAGTTTATGACCAATCTTTTGACAAAAACAAAAGTCTATTGGTATTTGCTTTTTGCTGCAAAAATACCAGATTGCTGATCGACCTGCGGATAATTGGGCATTTCCTGTAATTTGTAAGTATAAATTGAACAAGAATTATGAGCTATTTTCAAACAATGATAAAGAACAAATAACATTAGCAATACAAATTTTTAAATGGGAAAAACTTAAGGGTAATTTAACCTGAACATTTAAAAATAATATTTCTTAAAATTTACATTTATGAATCTGCCAAAGAAATACTTAGAAGTTATTATTAAGCTTCACAAATATGGTTACTATAAATGAGAATAGTTTTAGAGTCGTAAATTATCATGCAGATATTTTTTGCTATTGTTATAAATGTACTTATGATAGTCTCAAACACTGCTCCTCCAAGATGACTACATGTACTTGAATTAACACAATTTCTGTTAAAATAAGTTTACATTAAAAAAGACAATGTTAATGTCATGGCTACATAATTCTACATAACTTTATTTGTAACAAAGCTAGCATTTCATTTAGTAGAATACAAGATTTTGTACGGTTTTATTAAAGAATAATCCACATTTGTACATGTAGAATATTAGAGGATCCAATGTTTTCAAAAAAAAAGGAAGGGGATAGTATATATTACTTTCTAAATATTTAGTTGCCTAAAATTATGAGTGTGACTAGCATAGTAATAACAAAACCATTGTACTATATCACTATACACTCACTTCAAGTGAATAATAAACTATTTGTACCAAAATTGCTTACGTTGTAAAAAATATTAGTAGCAAGTTTCTGAAATGACATTTTGGTAGGAAGTCATCAGAAGGATAAAGGCACTCAAGTCAGATAACTTCATCAGTAAGTAACCCTAAGATTAAAAATCCCAAGTGAACAGTGAAACTTTGCTTTAATTCCAAACATAAAATTTATAAGGTTGTTCTCATTATGTCTACTTGTTCAAATAAGCAAGAGAAAAGTTACTTCTCTAAATTCTCTTTCAAGGAATAATTTTAAACTGGCCTTTTTTTTAAAAAAAAATAGTTATGAGCTTTATTTATAAAGCACATTTAAACAATAATAAACCCAAACAGTTTCATAGTCTCCAGTCTAATTTGCGAGAAGACATTGACTTTTAAAATGATTTTAAACCTTTTTTTTTATATAAAATATACAGGATGCCTGAAAAGCCCATGACACATTTAAAAAATTCACTGAAAAACAACAAATTGCTGTATGAATATGCGGTTTGCACAAGAATAACCACAAACTCATCAAGATTCAGAATTGTGCTAACCAGGAGGAAAATTGAGAGCATTATTTTTTAAATGGCGACAAAACAAGTAAAGTGTTCATTTTGTGTGTGTGTTTTTTTTACGTCCTGGTATTGTTCAGCATAGTACTAGTACTGTCCTGTGATGGCGCTCTAAATGTTCATTAGAGCGCCATCACTGTGCTATTCTCGCCAACTCATAGCTGTCTTCAGGGTCCCATCCAGGGGCGGATCTAGAGGGGGGCCATGGGGGCCATGGCCCCTCCCAAAGCCTTGTGTTTGTAAGAATTTTTTTAAGGAAAAAAAAGAAAAAAAATATTATGAGAATATATATAACAAAATTTAACACATGTATTTTACTGAAAAAGAAGTATAGGTCTTAATTGGGAAATAAACTATATTCCTATCCTCAAAACAAAACTTTTATTTCCAAAACTATTCTTCATCTTTTACATCATTTTTTGATTCTAACTACAGATACTTGGACCATCTCTAAATGCTTCTGTTCTCAGAGTTTACCTATTGTTCACAAGACCAAAGAGAGCCTAAATTTTCGTTTTTATGGCTTTAATTTCGAAACTAGGAGGAGAACCCCTTTTCCCATGCCCTTTCACAAATGCCTTGATATGTAGCAAAAATTGCATTTTACGTCTTTTATTTGGAAAAAAGGTCAATTGAAACTAGCTTATCCAGCCCTTATCAGTTAACTTGCTTAAAAGGAACTTAAATGATTTTTTTTGGGACTTTAATTACAAACGAGTTTTGATAGGACCCCCTCTCTCCCTATTTTATATCGTGATGATAGTTTTAAAAGGAGGTTTTTAGAAGAGCTCACGAATCTTCCATCCTTTTCTAAAATATGTATAAATATAGTTAAAAATCGAATTTTTGGAGCCTCAAAGGCAAAATACTTCCCGGAAGGAAGGATTCTAAGCACCTTCACATTTCCTTTAATGTAAGCAAACGTTACCTAAAGGTGTATTTTTAGGCTGGACAGCTGAAGAGCTAGAAGAGAACCCCTTCTCTTCTAACTTCTCAATGTATAATAACAGAATATTTTGGTTTCTAAGCTTTATTTTCAAAAGTATTTTGGGGCCAGCGCCCGAAACCTGACCTTTCTCCGTACATCATCAAAAATAGACAAAATGCGTTTTTAGTTTCCTAATTTTCAAAAATTGCTCGGAAATTTAAATTTTGAAACTTTTTTGAGGGAGATTTCTAAATCCACCTCCTCACCTAATGTTTCGATACCCCGAAAATTAAGTTTTTAAAACTTCATTTTAGTAAAATTTCTGGGGAGTTATCAGGGCCTAATTTCCTAATAGACAGAGTAGGCAGTTTCCTAGGGCGGCAAACTTTTCAGGGGCGGCAAATTTGCTATTAGAATACACATTTTTTGAGTGTAAATTTCTTGAAAGTAAAATATTAGCATTCTTTCATTTTCCACAGAGACAATTTTTTCTTGTAATTTATTAATGATTACTTTCACACATCTTATGAAAGTCAAATGTTTTTCAATCATGGTATTTGCCGAATCGTCAGCAAAATTTGCCGAATAAAAATGTTCTTGGGAGATCACTGTGATCATTTCATCGGGGCGCCTCAGAATGTGAAACGCCATCATTTCTTCATAAGTTTGACAGTTTGAATCTGGGGAACACTTTTTTACGTTTTTTTGAGTCAAGGATATTTTTCTTCTTTAGGGAGGGGGGGGGAGGGGCGGCTGATTTCAAATTTGCCTAGAGGCGGCATGGAGCTAAATTCGGCCCTGGGGAGTTTGTTCAAAAATTTCGGATGGCCCCTCCCAAAACAATCGGCTGGATCCGCCACTGGTCCCATCCAACTGTTTAAACCACAAATAGTGGTAGGTAAGTGAGAACCTGGAGCGTGGGCTTTTCTAGCCTCTTTTCTTGAGTTCTTCTAACACTTTTGGCATTGGTGGTGCTACATGAAGAAGGTCATTAATCAGCCTCCAAAGCACTGCAAGAACAGATCAACATTATGCGCACTGTAATACACAAAAAAAAAAAACGGTTATTTTGTTTTGCCGTCATTTTAAAAATACTGCACTTGTATTACCACCTGGTTAACACATTTCTGAATCTGCATATTTATATGACAATTAGTTCATTTTCTGAGGGTTTTTTTTCAATGTGTCAAGGGCTTTTTGGACACTATGTATTACAACCGACTCAGATATTAAGCTTTCTTTGAAAACTTAAATCTTTTGACAGTAAAAAAAAATAAATGTATGCACTTTGAACAATAAATACATTTGCCTTAAAATTAAATGAGACATGAAACTGAAACAAAAATTTCAAGCATCTTATTGAGATGCTAGTCAAAATTCATAATGGGAATAAATTCTTTCGAAAGAAAAAGTATGACGATTCTAAAATGGTCTGATGGCATGAAATCCTATGTTATCACTTAGTTAACTCCAGATTTATAAAAGAAAATCAAGTTATACTTTGTTGTGTAATGATTATACTTTGCAAAATTCACTTTGAGCAGACAACATTTTTAACAAAAACAACTAATATGAATGCAAAATTTCACTGTTAAGTACTCGGGGAGGCAGTGCTGCTGTTTAACATGAATGATAAACTATGATGTTAATGGAACTTGAGGCACAATTGAGCAGCAAAAAATGTTAGGGCTGCTAAGGGCTGCTGTTAAGGCTTCCAACACCACGTGCCTGAACCAGAAGGATGGAACAACATGCTAGGCATATAGGGCCTAGAAGGTCCTATCCTGTGAGGTGACCACAACTCCTGGCTTGGTGCGAGGGGCAGAGTGGTCCAAGGGGGAGTCATTGCACATTGGCTCACGCTAGCTGGCATGGGGAAGCTAGCGTGAGCTTGTTGCTAGCAGCGTCGAGAACGCCATGAATTCTTGTACTCGTTGTAGCTGACCGTTATTTTCTCACTTTGGTAACGAGTCAGGCGGATGGATTTGCGAACGTCGTTTGTGATTACACCTTTGAATCCACCTTTTCTGAGCAAGGAATCAATGGTTTGTATATGGTCCCATCCTGTGGAAGGAAACAAAAGAAAGAAACATATAGTTACTCTTAGCACAGTCATTAGGTATAAGAGAGCAGCATGGGGAAAAAAGTCTAAAAATACACATAAAGCAAATTTTTCAAAAGAAAATAAGTGCATGTTTTTTTTTTCTGTATTAAAATACTGTACAAGAATCATAGCATAGTTTTTTTAAATAAAATTCAAGTAGCAGAATTTTTCTGAAGATAAACATAAATGTTTGTTAAAATAATTTAATTGCAACCAATTCTTGACTGTCCATCATTTTTCTGTAAATATTAGCTGCTCGCTAAAAAAAACATTTCTAGAAACTGGCACAAATAAACATTGGTGAGATTTAGAGTACATATATGATTCAGCCTAGCTTTCTTGGTGCAATTTTTGCATTTAAAAAGAAGGGGATATAAGTTTTAAAAATTTAATTGTTAAAAAAATTACATTTTCTATTAAAAAAATGCAAATGTAGTTAGAAATGCAGAAGAAAATTGAAGAATTTCATTCTTCAATTAAATGTTACTAAATTCATTTCAGGATTCCAAAGACATATTCCACCATAAGTGTTTGGCTTTTAAGTCCCTTAAATTTTAAAATCTATTTTATAATGCTAACTTTAAACTCGGATTTTAATCAAAAGTAAGATTTATGATTAAAAATACATTTGGCAAGATTAAGCATTGACTGATAAAACAACAAATACTTCACAGTCATACATCATAACATATTGATAAACATTCAATAAAAAATACCTTAAGATTCAAAAGGTAAAGTTTTATACATCATAGAAAAGCAAGAGTAGGCATTCTCAGACATATAAAACTAAACTAAACATACATGCAGCAAACCCTGAAAATAAATTGATTTTTACTTCTATCAAGTGCTGCTATTTTCCAGTAAAAAAAACTGGCTTATCATCTTCAATGTGTTTCTCTTTCCCTATTGGCAATAACAGGAATTAATTTCTCTTCTCAAAGCATTTGAGAAGACTAAATCGTGTATGTTACTATTTCTATTTTGTAGTAAAACACTTTAAAAGTTATTACATTGTAAAATTTAAAAACTGCAATAACAATTGAAATATTACAAAGAGAAATGTTTATATTCAGGCACTTTTTGGGGAAAAAATCAATAAAAAGACTACTTGTGTCTAAGGGGCCAATCATTAATTACGTGAGGGTGACTTTGGCAATTTTTGGCCCCCCCCCCTCCCTTATGTAAGGGTACATAATATTTTTCAGCCCCCCCCCCATGCTATTTTTACATAAGATTCCATTTTGTTTTCCAAAATAATAAAATAACGAATCCACGAATCTTGTATATATTAAACCTATTTAATCAAAAAATATTTACTAAAAAGTTGGAATCTAGACTAAACGTTTTTTCGACAATTCTTTTGTATATGATGCGATACTAATTAAAAATAAAACATGCCACACATGGTGCGATTTTTTTAATTTTATTTCACACCATTCATTCTTTGTAAAACAAATAAGAAACAGCTCATCCTAATACGTTTTTTATTTTCCAGACGCAAATGAAATACCATCCCTGCCAAACCACTTGACCGCGCAATTTCAAATGCAAAATGTCGACTTCCAAAATATTAAGTAAGAATGGGTTTGAACCCCCTCCACCCTTCCCCCCCCCCCAGTAAGGGTATGTAAAGATTTTTCCAAACCCCTCCCCCTGGGGACCCTTACCAAATCAATAAATGGCCCCTAAGGCAGGGATGCCCACAAGGAGTCATGGCACAGACTGTGCCATCATATTTTTGGGAGGTGCTTTATCATGCCTTTTTCGCTTTTGAAAGCAGTCCTGTAGTATTTGAAATAGTGCACTCTCGGGGGGGGGGGACTCCTGGTCTAAGTTGTATGTACTCAGGATTGCCCCTCATTATTTGCTAGTTGAAATAAGTCATTTTTTAGGCCTATGTGCTTAATGAATGAAGATCTTTTGCTGATATTTTCCCCTCATTTTGAATTATAATATAGATAGGAGCCAGCTCTTTTAGGTATCATAGTTGTCTTTCCTCAAAAATAAATTTAAAATTTATGCGAAATATAAGCGTGAAATAACTTATGTGTACTCAGCCAAAAAAAAAGGATTATCAATAAGTTATTAATAAAGGTAATTAAGAATGCTCATTGTTACTTTAAAGCAGACATTTACGGCTCAAAAAATAGCTGTCAACCATGGATAATACAAAATCAGAAGCATAAAGGGAAAAACTCATATTTTTTGTGAGGTAGAGCTTAATCTTTTTATTACAACTACACTAGGTGTATAAAACTATTTTCTTTTTTTAGTGTCCTTTACTTTACAAATTGCTCAGGAAATGAGAAAAATGATAACCAAAATTCAGATGCTAAGAGATTGTGCATCACAACAGCAGTGCACTAAAGTAATATATGCCTATGTTCTACATACAAAAAAAAAGCTTAATAATTAGCAAAAAAGTCATACTCTCTTTCAATACATAAAAACTATATGAGCCTGATTCTAAATGTTTGAATCCCCCCCCCCCCTGAAATAATAACACTGAAATGCTCAGAATATTTCAGACTTTTGTGAAGTAGCTCTAATTAATATGTTTTATAATAAAAGAGTTCAAGGCCGTATTTGGAAGTGTGGAGGCCCCGGGGCAACGAAGGAGTGGAGGCCCCTAATCAGGGTTCAAAAAGATCATCATATTTTCGAAAATATCTGATACTTTGATATATATCGGAATATTTTGATATATATGTATATATCCGATATTTTCGATCAGCGCTTCAATAGTAAATACATCCTGAAGTTACTGCTATTTATTTTTTTAGATTATTATTATTATAATTTATAGACTTAAAATTACTGTTTCTTATTCATAGCTAAACATACATTTCATTTTAAAAGTTATGTACTTTTAAGGTTATTTTCATGATATTTACAATCATTTGCGAAATCTGATAACTTAATGTTATAAAAATAAAACACATATATGTATTGATATTGATTGGTTATTAGGTTGGATGTAGAATATTATATTCATACGTGCTTTGTAAAACTGACATATACCTTGACTATAGTGCCTAGAAGGGATAGTGCTGCAATCGAAACAGAAACTGTAGCACCTAAACGGAGGAAACAACCACATGGCGCTGATGTCCCTGCCGGCGTAGAGATCCTAAATCCGTATATAGGATCTCTATGCCGGCGTCAGAACTACTTTGCTTCTCCCATCGTATAAATCGAACAATGTCTCATCATATTTTATTTTGTAAATGTACAACAAATCTTATCAATCAGGGAAAAACCAATACAAAACGTTAATTTAGAAAATATATTTCACCTAAAAATTCATAAACGGAGATAAATTGATAAAAAATGCAGTTTATGAAAAATTGACTTGATAATATGATTTCTGTTTTTGTTGTATACGTCTTTGATCATTCGTTTTATCATTCAAAAAAGTTTAGATATTTTGAATTTACTTTCGTTAAAAGTTGCCAAAGTTATCTTTTTTTTTAATTTGTTTTGATGAAACCCACCATAAAAAATAAATAAATAAATAAATGCTAACAAAATAATTTCATACTTAAGCTCGAAAGTGTTCGCAACTTTTTAAGTATACAGTTACTTTAATTCCATTATGTAGGGGTACCCCCCTAAGGGCAAGGGCGCATCCTATTCAATATCGAGGAGGCCCCCAAAATGAGAAAAATACCCCTCAAAACATCCCCCCAAAAAATTTTCAATGGCAGAGTCTGCCCCCCCCCCCCCAGGTGAGCACCATTGATTAGTGAATTAGAGATGAAAAATTTAAAAAATATTACTAATGTACAATTATAGTAATACACATTTACAAATTTGTTTAAATAGGGAATTAATGCCCCAAAATGTTTTCAAGCAAAAAGTAAAACACATTTTTTAATAATAAGTTAACTGTACAATGATTTATATAGCAGTTATTCAGTTTTGCTCCTTTTTTTTCACATCAAACATCACGCACAAATTAATTTTGAATAGCTTATTAAAGAACTAGAAATTTAAAACAATATACACAAAATATGTCCCTTCTAGGCACTATACCTTGACTCAAAAGTACAAATTACAAATTAAATGAACAAAAAATATATATATTGCCACTAAAATGCTCGATCAAATAAAAAATTGATAGCAAATGGATACTTGCAATCAGGGCTTTCTGATATACTGCTAATAATATTATTTTTTTGCAAGCATTCTTTGTAGAAATACAAAAAAAAAGTGTCTGGGAGAAAAAACGTAAAATTTGCTGACTCGTGAAAGTTAGGAGATTTTGTGAAAATTTTATTGTGGGGGGGCCCTTTGTTGTGGAGGCTTCGGGGCAGTAGCCCCACCTGCCCTCCCCTAAATGCGGCCCTGAAAGAGTTACTGAGGAATTTTGACTAAAAACATCCAAAATAACTTTTTTAAAAGAATGAGAGAAGTTATAAATTTATAATAATGATGAATGAGGTAATATAAATGAATGAGAATAAATAAATGAATGAATGAGAGAGAAGTCATAAATTAGTAAGGACTTGAGACTTGGTTTGATTACATGCTTGTTTGAATTAAACATAGACACATATCTTTTAGCTATTTTCAAGAAAATTTTATTTGCTTTCCAACGGAGAAGTTGTGCTCACACAAAATTAATTATTATTTTTCTTCCTTTTTTGAAGAGCATTATAATGCATCAGAGGAGCCCATAACTTATTGTCTGAACAATGATATTCTTAACAAAGAAAAAATTTGTCAAACCATTTGAAATTGTCTTTGTATTTGGTTAGTGCACTAGTTAGGTATTTTATGGTAGGGGAACATTACTCATGATCTGCAACATTATGAAAATTCTTGAAAATTTATGAATATTTCATTTTTCCTTCAGATGAATAAATATATTTTATTCATAACCAAATAAATGTTGATGATGTAAAAGCTAAAAAGTTTTTTCTCTTGCAATTCCAAAGTTCATAATTAGCAACATCATCATTATTAATCAACTAAACTAATATAAATGAATAAAAATTCAATAACAAACGTTTTTAATCATAATCAGGTTAAAATTCATTTTTAGTGCACTAATATCAAACAAGAACACAAGTTTCAGCTACATGTTCTAAATTAGCTTCCCTATATTTTTTAAAAAATAAATTGAAATCTCTATGAAAACAGTATGAAAATGATTAGCCTGATTTTCTGAGATGACTGTCAAATGCTTTGAAAATAGAAATACCAATTCCTATTCAGGATGTAAAAAGATTGTACATTTCATCACAAAAGCTCTAAAAAAATAGAAAAAAGGAAAACAAAAAGTTTTTTTGAATGCAATTATCTTTCTTCTACATTCAACATTAGATTCCTTATAATACGTCAAGTCATACTCAAAAAATTTTATTGACTGGCAGAAAAAATAGAAACTTTTGAAGCAACCAAACAAAGGAGGATGTGGCACCTTCACACACACAAAAAAAAAATATTTACTGGTATATTAACATATTTACTGGTATAATCCTCTGAAATGATGATTTTTTGTTAGCATCATTACCACTCAAAATGCAAATTCCAAGTGGAAGAGAGAAAAAAAACGGGAGAAAAAGTCAAATGTGCAGGAAAATGAGAAACCTGAAAATCTTGTCTCTTTGGATGATCAATAAAAAGAAATCTTCCATCAAAAGCGGAAAAATTGTAAGTAATATCTGTGGATATTTCTTTTTCGGCACCCAAATTATGCTACTTACAGATATTAAGCAACAGAGATTGAAGTTGTTTTGTAAGAAAAGTTACAGAAGAGTCGTACTGTATACAAACTGTATACATTTGTGGCACAGAATATTTATTCATCATGAGGCTCAAGCAATTCAAAAACTACAATATAAACTTAATTACAGGCCTTAAAATGGGAAACTAATTAGAAAATTAAATGTTTATATGTTGCGTAAAGACAAAGATAGTTCAAACTCTTTATCCTCAGAAAAATGAAAACAAAGCACTGATAGTTGGAGATCTATTTTACTCTGATCTTTGCGGAGCATTGCGTCAGCAAACTCCTAGTGGAATGCGTTATATACTGACTTTGAAAGATGACAAGTCAAGATTTATCTGCTAAAAAAGAAAAATGAAGCTGCAGATAAGATAAGAATATTCTTCAATTATGTGAAAACTAAGTTTGAAAGAATACCTAAAGTACTACATACTGATGGAGGTGGGAAATTCGTAAATGAGAAGCTGAAGAATTATTTCATTATGGATGGTATAAAACATCAACTAACAGTACCCTATTCTTCACCTCAAAATGATTTGCAGAAATAGATATTTGGTTGAAATGGTTAAATGCATGGATTCCAAATTAGATCAAAAGTTTTGGGTAGCTGCAGCAATAACTGCGTGCTATTTGCAAAATTGTTTGCCAACAAAAGCGTGTGACTCGATTCCTTATGAAACATATAATGGAAGAAAAACGACAGTTCAGCTAGAAATATTTGGTAGCAATGTTACGATATAATGCATTACATACCATCTACAAAAAGAAAGAAATTAGAAAATAGAGGAACAGAAAGTATGCTTGGCGATTACGCTGAAAATCAAAGGCTATCTTGTATTGGATAAAAAAAGCAACAAAGTAAATGTAACAAGAAATGTATTCTGTGTCAACAATTGCAGCAATGAAATATTAACAAGAGCTTATGAAGATGAAAAACAAATTAATGAAGTAACTTGCAATTTATTTATATGAAGAAAATAAGCCTAGGTGTGAAGTTAAAAAGACAAACGTAGACGTTCTGAATGGTCAAATAAGGGTGTACCTCCAGATAGATATGTATTTGCTTATAGAACAGCTCAATTAGCTCAAGAACCCACTTCTTAGAAAGAAATGAAAATGCTACCACAGGAAGAACAGCTGAAATGGATAGACGCTACAATTGGAGATATAATCAATAAAAAAGAAAGATATATGGGAACTAGCAAATTTGCCAAAAAGAAGAGCGGCAATTGATCCAAAATGGGTGTTTGAAATCGAACAAAATGAAGCAGGCAAAATAAACCGCTATAAAACAGGGCTTTGTGTGAAAAAATTTACCCAGAACCTTAGTGAGGTTTTTAAGGAAACATTTGCATCAGTTTCAAATAATGCAACATTTAGGTTATTGCTAACAGGGATCGCGCTAAGGATTTCGAATTGTTTGCCAGTAAATTAGCCAAATTTTTAAAGTGTTAGCCAAATTTCCCAAGTCTTAGTCCAAGACTAACTTTTACTCATTTTAATGTATTTTTGTCTGCAGAAATATTTAATCAGAGAGTGAAGTATAACTTAATTTTTGACAATTTTTCGAGGATAAGGACAGGGGTATATCCAGGAATATTTGTCCGTTTTTAGGAATTTTGTGAGAAAAAAAATGCAAATTAAGTAGTTTTTCCACAAATCATATGTATTTTTTCAAAGGAAAATGGCTAAAAACAACTTAAAACGATATTTATCATTCTTAAAAATATTTGAGAGTAGAAATAAAAGCTTTTAATGAAGTAAAGACTGCATTCCTATCTTACTCCGATGTTTCAGACATCGAACACAATGAAAGTAACGCGCCATTCAACAAGGCATCCGCCAACAATTTCTACTGGGTAGCAACGCTGCGCCCTCGATATCCGATCAGCGAGAGGCAAACGTCATCCTTCCACCGATCCAATGGACGGTAACGCTCCGATCCGATTCTAACGCGCATGCGCGCACCTCATTCCGCTCGGAGTGGTCTGAGGATAAAACAACTTTCAGTGATTGCTAGTCTGGGAGTTTTGTGAAAGGTTCGTTTTTAGGGGTCGGAATTTTGCGAAGGGTCCGTTTTTAGGGGTCCGAATATTGTGAACTGACCTAATTTTTATCTAGATTGACATTTGAAGGGAGATTTTTTTTCTTCTGTGTATATTTTAGAGAAATTTCTGTTCGCCAATAAATTCGCCAAATTCTAATTTTTTTCGCCGAATTTACGATTTTATTGCCTTTGGCGCATTGGCGAATGCTTAACGCAGTCCCTGGCTCACATTAGCTGCAGCAAGAACTATAAAAATTAAATATTTAATCAAAGCACAAATGTATTTGTAATTATACTTGAAAACTTTTACAAAAGGGCAAGTGAATGGTTATGGAAGAGGTAAAAGTAAAAACATGGGGGACATACAGGCACAAAAATGTAGTTCATTACCCCACCTGGTGATGAAAATATCACATTGTAATCATTCAGATACTTTTACTTATTTATATTATATTTAGCCGTGGTTTTGAAGCCAAATTTTTGCATCAACAGATTGATTTTCATACTGTCTCATTGAAAAAGAAACGTACATTTAAAACAATAAAAGATATTTAATAAGCTAAATGGAACACTCTTAAATTGAAAACTATTTATTATTTTGAGTAAATAGCAAAACTACTGGTATTTTCCTCAGCAAATACTAGTATTAAAAAATTGCAAGATATCTTGAAATACCATTATTCAGTACACAGGTATACCAGTATTGCAATCACTACTAGCAGCTCATTTCCATCAGCTCATATCTTGTTACTAATTAGCATAAAAATTGTAAACTACAATTGTTATTTTCATATAGAAACTGAATTTGGTAAAAGGAAATTCAATAATCTGCCAGAGAAAATCGTGACATTGATAATTGTCTTTCTCATGGTATGTCTTCAATCATATACAGTATAACTTCGATTTAGTGATACCCTCAATTTAATGGTTTCACTGGTCCAAAATTTACTGCATTGAATGTCTATGCTCCTCCATTTAACGGTATTCTTGATTAACCGTAACTTTTCCAGTACCTTAAGAATCGTTAAATCGAGGTTATACTGTATATTAGGGTGAGCCAAAAAACTTTTTTTGGAAATCTGGTTTTGGATAGTGTGGAACAGTTGCTATATGGGGATCTGTTATCACCTTCAAAAAATTTCGCTAAATTTGTTTAATTTTTAGCTGACCCTATTTGGCCTTAAAAAATTTAAAAAAGGGCAAAAATATACATTTTTTCAAAAAAAAAGGGGGGGGGGAATGTTTCAAAAAATAAATAAATCTGAAACTAGTTCCAGCAAACAGTAGAAGTATCAGTCAGTAAATCAGTTGCTACCTTCAAAGACTTTTATACATTCCGTAGAATACGTAGCTGCGCCTCTTAAAACTGAAACACGAAAAAAATGAAAAAAAAAAATTTTTAATAACACTAGTTTAAAACGTAGTTTCAAAATAAGTACTAATACTGAAATGTTACATGATGCATTATTTCGAATATATATTGAAAATTCAATCAATTTTATGCGACATTTGTTGGCTAATTTTTAAAAATGCACACACTCAAATAATAATAGTGATACAAGATGCTAATTTTTAATCTGCAGTTCCAATTGTGGCTTCTGGTTAATAAACAGCGCTCAACTGTTTCTATTATTCATAAGATTAGTTTACTACTATTTTAGTTAGGTTTGACAAATAGAACACTTAAGTATTAAAAAAATAAATCCTCTGAAGTCCTTTTAACTGACCAAATTGAACACAAATATTCTTCCTTTTCTCAAGATATTTGTGTCTCAACTTTATGACCCCCTTTTGCCACTTCCTTAATAGAGACGAAACCCCGACAGGAAATGCAGCAATTCTTCACCACAGCTGGGAGTAAGCAATTAAATGGTTTCTTGTGTCCAGTGCCCATCTTGGGAGAATGAAAGTTTCCTGGTAGCAAGCACCAGGTGGCAAGCACATCAGTCATGCCTCGCTAGCAGCTGGTGAAAGTGCAAAAGAAATTTTGCAAGGTATTATAGGCCTTGCAAAAAAGTATAGTATGAGCTTGCTCTACTTATCGGTTATTGGATGCGACGAAACAAATGTAAATACGGAATTGAAAGGTGGAATAATTCTTTTACTTGAGACATATGTCAAAAGACTTTTACAGAGGAATATATATGTGTGCTGCATACTAATGAGTTGCCACTGAGGCATCTTATTTTGAATATGGATAGTTGCACAAAGAGACCACATTCCTATACTGGTGCTATTAGACAACTTCTTAGAGATTGAGAAAAATATCCAGTGGTCAAATTTGATTAAATTGACTGCAATCTTCTGGATATGGAAGGTATGAAAAATTTAAGTACTCAACAACAGTATTTGTATCGCATTTGTCTTGCCATAAAGGATGTAGTTAATCTTCTAACGTTGCTGAGAGTAGTCCAGGCAAACTCAGTCATGCATGATGGCTGACGACTGCAAACCGTTTGTTACGCATATATATAGGCACTCCAAGTTCACAGAAAATTTTACACTGCTTGTAAAGTATGTAATGCTAGTTTATGCTCCAATGTGGTTAGAAATAAAAATGAAAACCAAACTGCCAGAATGGTGCCCAACATTTTTGGAAAAGGATTTCTCTTGCAAGGCAATTTCCAGACAACGTAAGTATATAATATTCAAGGTTTTCTGAAAAAAATGCATATTTAGCTCATCCCGAACAGCTACTGCTGACAATGTTGTTTGACTCTAGAAAATACATTCGGGAATTAACAATTAGGCGCCTTCTCAGCTCTAGAAATAAGAAGACAAAGAGCTCGGATGGTGTACGATTTTTTTTAACATCCTCAACTTAATTAGAAGTCATTGATTTCTTGATTTAGTTGATGGGGCAAACTGTTGTAACAGAGCCACCTTTTACAAGAAATTTCCTTGTCACATGCATGCTGTGTAACGTTGTGTGAAACTAATAACTGAAGCTCCAATAAAAGTTTGTAGTGAAACTGCACGAGATGGATATATTCGTGTCGAATTTCAAGCTAGGAAAGAACTTGATAACAAGGATATTTAATAACATCATTTGGTAACAAGAGACAATATTATTCAAAAAAATAAAATTCATCATGTATGAGGGATTATAAATCAAATTTGGAGATTTTTTTTCCAAATTTTATTTTTTCTACATGTACTTCTAGAAAATGTATTACTCTATTGCCTAATAATAATTACTATGATAAATAGTGCTATCAAATTAATCAGTTTATGAATGAATTTTGAAAAATAATATTCATATTGGTTTTTAAAAAAATCCAATATTTTTTCATTTTTCACCAATTTTTGATGTCAGAAAGGAGTGGTTTAATCCTCATTAAAATCAATAAAACATTTTATAAACTCGAAATGGCTCATTACCTAACATTTTCGTTGAATTTCAGCCAAATATTTGAAATTTATTTTTAAAAAAAATTTTTTGACAAAAAATCATTTTTCTCCTTTTTTTCGGTTTTTCAGTGTCAAATAGGGCTGGCTAGATATTTTTTAATATCCAAGAAATTTTTGGTGAGTGCTAACTAGCTCACTACGCAACTTTCGCGTGCTATCCAAAAATGGATTTTGAAAAAAAAATTTCGGCTGATTTCGGCTTGCATTTTACGAAAGGACTATTTTCATTAGTTAAGTCTATTTTGCAACTTAAATTTAGCTACAAATAGAACCCAAATACTTAATTTTCATGCATTCAATAAATATATATTTTTCTTCATGTGTATTTTTTTTTCCCTTGGTGGAAGAGAAGGCTTGTTACACCTCATTTAAAAAGAACAGGAAAAAACAATAACTGCATAGATAAGAAATATCTTGTGCTCTTTTATAAAATTAAAACACACACAAACATACACATGAAATATCAGAAACTATTGCAAATAAACAATTACTTTTTTTAACAAAACAAACCTTGTTCTGGAGCAACTTCAGGAAGGTATGTGGCAGTACGCTTGTAACCCTTTTCAGTGTTGAATTCAATTCGGATGCCATGCATACCAATCTAGTTAAAAGGAGTGGGGAAAAAATATTTACTATAAAATAAAATAGTAGTGAAGGTTTTTTTTTTTTTTTTTTTTTTTAAATAGACTTAAGAAATGTTTTCAAAGTTTTAAAAACTGGTTTTCATGTGAAATATATTTTTAAAGAAGTTTAAAGAAGCTAACTATTTCTTAAAAAATGCACTGAAAATAAATAAATAAATCAGATATAAGGTAGGTGCGGGTATTAAGGCCTGTCGGGTAATAAGGCCTAAACAGCGAAAATATAATTTAAAATGGTTGTGGCCGCTCAAAAACGCTATCGTAGATAGTTTACACTCCCAGATGGCACCTCAAACTGGTCGCAACGCCATGCTTAGTTGTTTTGACCAGCGAGCCCAGATTCATTTTCACGGAACGCTTGTAAGACACGAATAATAAAAAATCATCAGATTGAAATGTAAGTAATTTTTGTAATATCATACTTTTATGCATAGTTTTGCGCTACAGTTATCTGTCGTGAATGCTTCTATCGATATTTCATGTCTGAGGGAAATAATATGATCGAATTATTGTACTTTTTTGTATTTTTTTAAATTCGACGTCAGCGGCTAATAAGGCCTACGAAAGTTGACCGTAGGCCTTATTATACTCCTTTTTTACTTTCTTCTATATCTAATATATAGAAGAAAGTATTGGATTCGTGCAAATTTTCGAATTTCGAATTTTGACGGATTCAAACGTTTTGAGGTGTGCTGAGTCCATTTCGACCATTTTTGGAAAATGTCTGTCTGTCTGTGTGTGTGTGTGTATGTGTGTGTGTATGTATGTGTGTGTGTATGTATGTGTGTCACGTCTGTGTGTGACCAGTTTTTTGTGGCCGCTCTACAGCAAAAACTACCGCATGAAATCGAACGAAATTTGGTACACATATGTGCCCGTATGTGAACTTGTGCCCATTAGTTTTTGGCGCGAATTCCTCCAAGGGGGGTGGAGCAATGGGACGTTTTTTGAGTTACGCGTGCTTGCTATTCCTCAGGAAGTAACTGGCGGAATCAAACAAAATTTGGTCCATATGTTGCCATTAACAGGAGCAGGTGCTGATTCAATTTTGGTGTCAATAACCCAAAGGGGGGTTGAGCTATAGAACGTTTTTTGTAGTCAATTGTGACTGCTGTATCTCAAGAAATAACGAACGGAATCAAGCAAAAAATTTTTGACAAGTAGCCCTTAGTGGGTATAAGAGCTGATTTTATTTTGGTGTCAACAGCTAAAAAGGGGGTAGCGCAATCGCCCGTTCTTTTTTTCCATTGTGAGTGCCCTATGTCAAGAAGTAATGCTACGTTCTGGTTGAAATTTGGAATATATGTGAATCCATACGTAAACAGGCTTTGGTTCAATTTTGACTCCAATCGCTCCAAGAGGTGTTGATTTTTTTTTTATTTTTTTTTTTGCGAATAAAAATAGTTTTATTAATGCAACAATAAGAAAGATAAATCGTAATAGATTGTCGTCTGCGTATTTCTCGTGATTTTAATTGTATGGAAATGATCGGAAATATTATCTCAATGATTCAAAATTTTTAACTGTTGCCATCTTATGTTTGTTAATAAATAAAATATTTGTATTTAATTCA
This sequence comes from Uloborus diversus, assembly GCF_026930045.1. Classification (NCBI taxonomy): domain Eukaryota; kingdom Metazoa; phylum Arthropoda; class Arachnida; order Araneae; family Uloboridae; genus Uloborus; species Uloborus diversus. Next base: position 158,717,605 of record NC_072737.1, on the reverse strand, counting down.
AGTAAGGCTTTTAAAGTAACTTTCAATTTTCGCTCTTTGTTTTGTTTTTACAATAATTCAGACATTCGGAACTCCAGCGCTCGAATACGTTACCTTGCGGTGATTTATAAAACTGCGAATGCAACTAAAACATTGCCACGTTGCGCATCACGTGTGTCTGTTGACGCAAACACAGGCAGTTTGTTCTGAGTATTTATTAACGCAATCGATGTGTCTTAGTTCGCTTTCAGCTACAGAAAATAATTCGTCCCTTAGTAGTATTCTCGAGCTTCTCAAAATAATGTTAGTTTTTCTTATTTCTTTCAAAAAAGTATTAAATGGTGGAAGCGTAAACAAGAAAACTCTGGATTAACAAAATTGGATAACGTTATACCAGGTAAATTTTTTTATTGTTTTGTATGAATTTGTAAGAATATGAGTTTTTTTTAATCTTAAATTAATTTAACTAATCATATTTTACAGCAGCATTTAGTTGGAATGGACAGTATGCAAAATATTTTCTTGAATTTATTATCGTAGAACAAAATGAAAAATGTTTAACCGAGAAAGAATTTACTTTATTCCTTTTATTCTCAGCTGAAAGGTTTCGCCAAATTTGTTTAGGGTTATAGTAGTTTTAGTATTGTGCAAGCAAAGTAGCCTTGGCGAGTTTTCGCGTTTTTAGTTAAACCATTTTTAATTTTTATCATGAGTGGAATAAAATGATAGTAAGATTACAGAATTCGATAAGTAAAAAGAAATAATGGTCAATCAACTGAAAAGAAAACTACCACCATATATAAACTGTGAGTACACATTTTATTTATTTTGTTCTGAGTGAATTTGAATAAATATCAGTTTTTCAATTCGATGAAAAAAAAACGAACTTAACAACATTGACTGGACACTTTTCCTTAACCTAATTCTACATAAATGATTTAAATAACCTTTGTTACTACAGTATCCTACTGGAATAGACAGTATGCAAATAAATTTTCTTGAAAATATTTATCGCAGAACAGATTGAAAAATCCAGAAAGAACGTTAAGAATTTGAACAATAAAAAATAAAAGTTCGCCAAAAATCTGTTTATAGGGGTATGGTTTTGAAATTATGTGAAAGAATAATGTATCTTGACAAGATTTCGCATATTGGGTAAATCATTTCCATGACGAATGAATTAAATGCATGATTTCTTTGGATATCCAATCATATAGTCATAGAAATAAATTATCTAGTGTTAAACGTTACTCTTGACAGTCTGCCACGTATGTGCACTATGTGACAAAAATGTCAACAAATGCTGGAAATGTCACGAAACTGAACTTAATATGTACTAATGTATAGAAAAAACGGTACAAAATGAAAATGCCGTTCGAAGCGAACCAAAAATTTATGAATTCCGAATTCAACATCGTGAAAATGGCTGCTTCAGAACAACTTACTGTGTGTTCTGCATTAATTGTTTACTTTCGTAATACTTTTTGGTTTCTAATCTCTTTCTATATGGGTCAGAATAACCAAAAGACTTTGAAAAATCTTTTCAAACGAATAAAGCGAAAAAATCATACATACGAACAAAAATCACAACACTTTTAGCATTTTCTTCGTTACCACATGCGTTTGTTTTAGTTTTCAATTCCGCCATTAGACAGTGACTGCAGTGCCCCCTATAGTTCGTTGGAGTTGCGAATTGGGATGGTCGTCAAGTTTTTGCATGTGTAATTTTGTTTCTGTTAGGAATATTGCTTCCTCGTCAAGCATGGGGAGGGATCAGAAAAAGGAAAAATATAGAAGAAAGTTTCGTGATGGCCACAACATACTAGTTTTGTAACGTAGTTTTTCAGTTGTGCATCTTATTTTGAACCTTTCTCAACATGGTATGAGTGTTTATTAGTAATTGCGGCTGTTTACGACTTGGTTCATTCTTATTTTAGTGCCTACATCACGATGCCCCAAACGAGCACTGTGGTCTGATAATGACTTAGTGTCGGCTGTCCAAGCAGTAAGAGGAGGTATGCTGAGCTCATATAAAGCAGCTGTGAGGTATAATGTTCCCAGGAGAACCATTAGAAACCATCTCCAGACCGGAAGTTTGAAAAAAACACTTGGTAGAAAATCTATTCTCAGTGATGACCAGGAAGCTGATCTTGTCATCAGAATTTTGAGGTTTGCTGTAAGTAGGGTTGCCTGTGACACCACATATTCTCCGACGCTTGGTTTTTAAATTTGGGAGCTTAATAACATAAAGCATAATTTTAATAAACTTGCTAAAGTTGCTGGTAAAGATTGGTTTAAAGCATTTATGAAAAGACACCCGGAAATATCTAGACGAAAAGCTCAATTTATGAACCCGGCCAGAACTCAAAAGCTTAACAAAAAAGTCTTCGGAACACGCCGAAAGTGTCACAATAGCTGGATGTGTAAATGCATTTGGTACTGCTATACCACCAATGATAATATTTAAAGGCAAACGGTTGAAGACAGAATTATATGACCAATTTGCCACCAGGTTCTTTGGTAGAAAAATCTACAAAGGGTTATATGACTAATGAACTTTTTACAGAATTTCTAAAGCACCTATCTAGATTTAAAAGTGCAGGAAAGTCCCCTTTTAATATTTCATGGAGCGGCTTGTCACCTAGACTTAACAATCGTTGAAGTCGCCGATTCTCTCGATATATCATTATACGGTTTACCTTCGAACACCACTCATACACTCCAACCCCTTGATAAAGCCGTCTATCGATCATTTGAACACCACTGGGATGCAGAAGTTTTATCATTTATAGAACAAATCCCAAACAAAAAGCTCACCAAGGCACCGTTTAATGTTATTCTTTCAAATGTCTGGTCTAAATGCATGACACATAGTAACATTACAAGCGGCTTTAAAGCCACTGGTTTGTATCCATTGAATCCACAGGCTATTTCAGAAACAGCTTTTGCTCCGTCTGTATTAACAGAAATTCCAGCTCCCGAAGCTGACAAATTTCAAGAAAAAAATTCGCAACCTCGCACCTCCCTCACGCCAATAACCCCAAGGCCTTCCACATCGACAGCACAAGATGAAATAATTAATAGTACCAAAAACAAACTTCCTGGAACGACGTACGGCATGGTTTACGGTTCTAGTTCGGACGATGAAGAGGACAATGTACCACTAGCCCAACTAAAAAAAAAAGCATTTCAGGAGCTTATGCGTACTCCAGTAAAAAATACTGAAAAAACATCAATTTTAAGAAGATAATCTATTAATTATCGAGGAATTAAAAGTCACCAAAGAAATTGTTTGAAGAATATAGAAAAGAGAAAAAAGCAAAAAATGACGTCAACCTTCAAAGAAAGACGATAAAAAAAAATACCAAAAAAAAAAAAACGAGTGCTAATTGGTACTGTCACGCTTGTGAGGGAGGATAAAAATGATCGACATGAGGCCCTGTTCAAAATGCAACAGGTGGTATCATGAACAATGCGTCGGTTTGACAGCCGATGACGAAGATATTTTTGAGTGCCCTGACGGCTGTTATTTTTTATTGAGGCAATCACGATTGCTTATTGCTTTCATTTGACTGTCTTTGGCGTTGTGGTTCCTTTTTTCAGCTTGGACCAGGGCTGCAGCACCACCGTCCACCGGCGGCGGCGCGGCTGGTCCTGAGCACTGTCCCCCGAAATCCACCTTTGCTGGGCGGGTGGCGTCCATGTCCCACACACACGAACGCCTACACACACACACACGAACGCCTACACACACACACGAACGCCCTACACACACACACGAACGCTCTACACACACACACACACGAACTCCTACACGCACACGCACGTACACAACACTCACTCACACACATGCATACATACACTTACGCACCCACACACATGCGCCTACACAAACACACACGCTCGTGATTGCGAAAAGCATAATTTGAATTCAAGATGCCAAAAATTTAAATTAATTTTTTCAATTTTTTTTTTTTTTTTTTTTTTTTTTTTTTTTTGTTATTTTGAAGATTTTCAGCATGAGTAATGCTTAAGGATATTACAAATGATTTCAATTACCAATGTTAATAGCTTATTTTGATTATTTACGAGTGTTTAAAATATTAGGCCTTATTACCCTACCGTAGTATAATAAGGCCTAATTGCAAGGTTTTTTTAAAATAATTAATTTTATGCTTGGTTTTCGGCAAGAAAGGCCGTTTTTTGTTATTTTCGTGTAGTAATTGAATGGTACTTTAATTAAATTTGCAATTTGCTGATTCGGATCCTTTTCTTCCCATTTTATTCCAAATCTCCCTTAGGTAGGCCTTATTACCCGCACCTACCTTACTTGATTTAAATCTGATTTAAAGAGACTAAAATTATTGGCAATTTAGCTCCTTATATCAATAAAATATCACCTTTACATCAATAAAATCAATATCTTAACATAATTTTAAAAACATTGTTTTATAAAACTTTCACAGAAATTATGTGCAGTCAGGGTGCATATTAGAAAACATATGCTAAAATGCTCTCTTAATGCTTGTTCATTTTATACAAGTCATGATTTTTCAGTCTTTCATGTCTACAAAAGTGTGGCTTCGAAAACATAGTTTCTAAGGTACATATGATTTAAGAGTGCCAATATTTGAAGTAGCAGATTTGGCAAATATTGGCGCTGATTTCCGTGGTCAATTATTTAATAACTTAAATAAAAATTTCAAAAAATAAGCATTAAAAATGATAAATAAAATAAACAGATTTGAAGTGGCACATGTTAAACTAGCTTCCAAATTTTCAAAATAATTTAAAATTGGACAAGATGCAAAAGGATTGAAATCTCAAACATTGCATGCAATTTTTGAATTTTCGGACAAAGCACGAGCTCTATGCTAGAAAGTTGCTAAAAACAATGTTTTTATTAAAAGAGTTACATCAAATGTGAAAATTCAGTGAAATGGAAGACTTAAATAAGTCTAAGTGTGATGCCGGTTTTTCAAAAAAGAAAGTTTCTCGCAACAATCAGATTTTGGGGGGGGGGGATTAGGTTTTGGGGAGTACATAAAAAAAAATCTGAGAAATTCCGTGGAAAATGATGGCAAAAAATAAATAAATATCTTGAGTTGTTCAAATGTATCTTTATTAAAAATAACTCCCAAAATACAAGGACTTAAAGATAAAAAAAAAGTACGAACTTGCAGTGTACTTTTTAAAAGTGTACAAACTATGCATAAAGAGAGACAAGGTTCTGTAGGTTTTAAAAAGATGAGGAAAATAAGGAAGAATACAGAACAAATGAAACCAAGATGAATTAAGATATTCTAATCTTATCAGTTGGCGAAATATAAAATACCAATAACAATTTGAAATAGATTTAAATTTAACCAACCAGATGAATGTGAGACCAGTGGTTAAACGTAAAATAGCAATAAAAATTTCAAACATATTCAAATTGAATCAACCAAATGAAAGCACATTGCCATTTAAACTGCTTGAAATATATATATATACATATATATATATATGTTTTTTGTAAACTTTCATGGAAATTTAGCTACCTAATGCAACACAGAATGCTTAGTTGTTGCTTAGTTGTGTTATGTTCTGAAAGCAAAGTTACAACAAAATGATAACTACTAAGTGCCAAAATAAACAAAGGAAGAGGCGGGTAAACTAGTTAATCCTATCTGAAGATATTTTAATCCAAATGAAAATGCAAATGGCAAGTTAATTCGAAATCATGCAATCAAGAAGTTGATGCTAAAGCCGACAGAATAAGCAAACATGTCTAAACAAAAACTTGTCTAAAAATATTTTTTTTAAAAGCGAAATTATCATACATATGATTGCTAAAAAAAAAAAAAAAAAAAAAAGATTTTTGCGGAATTCCGCCAATTTAAAAATTGAAAATCAGGGAAATCTACAAATTTTTTCTTGAAAATGCTTTTATTTTATTTATTTTTAAACTCTAACAAAACAAAGATATTTTAAAAGAATATCAACTTTTCATCATTAGATTACTAATAAGGAATTGCTTCCTCTCGGTTTAATTTTATTACAGGTTGTATAAATGATTCATTAGATTTTTATGGTTTATTGAGATCATGTATATTTTCTCAGTGAAGAAACTTATAAAACAGTTCAAATGAAATTTTTTAATTCTTGTGTAGGATGCAGAAGAAAGATTATGTACTAAAAAGTTAACTGTGTTTTTCTGCTTGCACATGGAAATGTAAGCTTACATTACATTACAACATTTCTGAGACTGAGCAGCAATATCCAAACAGCAGCTCTATTGATTTTCTATATTACTTACTACCTCCTCAACAATAGACAATTTAAAGAATGCTGAGCAAAAAATACAAAGTTGTTTTTAACAAACATGGGTCTTTCTTTAAAAATATTATATTTTTCTTCCTAAAACTCAGGGGGAAAAAAATGAATAATCATTAAAAGGGGAACTCCATGAATAATAATAAGGTTGAAATTTAAAGAATTCCATCGATTAGCAAAAAAATTAAATGTGTGATTATTTGTAATAGAGCTAGCACTGATGTTTAACCATGCACCAGCTTAATTTTAAAAGCAAAAAGTATTGATGATAATCTAGATCTTGTAGCCTAAAATTTCTAAAAGGTCCGTAGCAGCAAAAAGTAACATATGAGTGAAAACCATTGTTAATAAACCGTTAGTGATTATTTTTGAAGAGGCTAAATCAACTTTTAAAAAGAAAGAATGTGATTTAGAAGTTTCTCCTTTCTTGTATACTACCATTTGTAACCGCTTAGGGTAAATATTTCATAGATATGATTAATGCAGAGAGATGGGTATAAATCACCGTGAGAAAAAAATTTGGCAGAAGATCATCTATACTAAGTAATAACAGAGCTTCAGGAAGCTACCAAAAGAAATATCCCTAGAATAAAATGTTACTCTCTTGCAATATGGATGGAATAATGCATGCAACCAGTGTCATAAATAAGCATTTTAATTCAAGCGGTCATGACACCTAGGATAAGTTTCTAGGCAACAAACGAACAATCTAAGTGCAGAAATGAAGTTTAAAAGTTGCACTACGTTTTCTATGCTAGGAAACTATTTGATTTATAAATGAAGAATTCTACATCACGGAAATTCATTTACTGTGGTCATGTCTGGAATGGATAAACCAAGATAAAGAAGGATTAACTGACTTTTCGATTGTTCGACGCTGGTAAATAAATATAAAACATAAGCATGTCACTTATATTTTTGTTCATGTCTGCTTTTCCTTTTTCTCATAAAAATATATAAAAAATCAATGCAAAAAGGGCTGCTTGTTCGTTTTTTGAGGCAAAACAATGTTTTAATTTCAAGGGAGGTTTTTTTGCATCAACTTACTTCACTTCCTCCAACGCATCTCTCAATCCATCTCCAACAGTAACAGTCAACGAGTATTTCATGCCTCTTGGCTAGTGTTATTGACATAAATATTTCAATACATTTTTATTACCTTATTGTATGTTATTCGAAAAGTTCTACATAGAAAAATATTTCAATTTTCAGATTAAAACATTTTTAGTCTATAGAAAGCATACCTTAAAAATTTCAACAAAGCAACTCAAAATACGCAGAACCTTGGACTTTTGAGACTCTACTGTAATATGAATTACAAGTTTAAACAAAGAAAAATTCACACCTGCCAATCAAGATAATCCTGTCCATCTTCAAAATGGCGAAGAATTGAAACTGAAACATGGAGCTTTGGAAATTCTTCCCTCGTTATGGGACTGAAGCGGCTATCACGGAAAGCACTGAAGAAAAAATTTTAAAAATAAAAATCAAGAACATGTACGTTAAATTCTCTTGAATTAATATTTGTGAGTAAGTTATTTTTATTACTTTTTTCTTCAATTATTAACAGCATTTCATCAGAATGTTTTCATTAAGATTTTCATAACATTAAAAGCATACATATTTCAACTGTTGCACAGTAAGTGTTTCAATGTTTGTTTCAATTCCTTATTTAAAATATTGAACTTGTCCTCAACCTTCTTCCTTATAAAGTTAAATAAATACCTTTGTGTTTGAAAAAGTAAAATACGAAATAACAAATGATAGCATAATTCATAATGAATGATATCAACCTTCTTTCTTATAAAGTTAAATAAATACCTTTGTGTTTGAAAAAGTAAAATACAAAATAACAAATGATAGCATAAATTCCAGATTACTGCAGATACATGTGATGTCTTTTCATTTATAAGCTCACATATTTTGCATTGAAAAAGGTGTGCCTTGGAACATCGAAACATGTGTCTATAAAAATCTGCAATTTGTGCTATTATTATGTTGTTATTTCTCATTTTACTTCTTCTTATTGTCATTTTGAACCCTTTTTCTTACTACTCTCTTGAATGAAATATGAAAAAATGTAAAATTTAGTTGACAACAATATGCAGCCAAGTTTAGAGATAGGAATGGTTAGAAAAAGTAACTAAAATGGGGAGGAGGAGAATTTTTCTAAAGAGATTTATTTCTACTCAGGAAAAGTTGAACATTTCTGATACAAAATAATGTACCAGAAATAATACAAAAAATTACAATACTTACTTCCCAATGCTTTTTTAGTTTAAAATTTTTTAATGTTCAGTATCCTACATTAAAACACTAACTTTGATAATGCAAACTGTAAGATAATTTAATTTCCCAGAGTACCAAGTGTTATTTGCTGTTTTTCTCACTTAAACTGTTATGCATGCACAGGACCAAATTAGTCAATCAATATTATTATTGAGTGGAAGTGTTCAATTTAATGGGTGTGGATATTAGGGTGGTTCGAAATAATCGATTTCTTTATCTCAGAATTGCGTTACCTCTCAAAAGTTGTAGTCTGGCACCTCAATGGGGGGAAAATAATAAAAAAATTCTAAGTTGTTATCTTCAATTTGCAAATAAGGCTAAAAGTTAAAAAAAATGTTAAAAATTGAAATTTTCAGATAATAATAAAATTAGTTTTTGTATTTTTTCATAATGCAACAGTCATAAATTGTCAATATATAGCATAGTTTGAACCTAAAAAACATTTTATAGCTTTTATATAAGATCTTTAGTTTGTACTTACGCCTTATATTGGACAGAAGATTTTACCCCAATTTAAGGCGTATGCACAAACGAAAGATCTTATGTTAGATCTTTAAAATGTTTTTTAGGTTCAAACTACGCTATATACTGACAATTTATGGCTGTTGCATTACAAAAATATTTTTTTAAAAAACTTATTTTATTATTTTTTTTAAAAATCAATTTTTAGCATATTTTTTTCAAATTTTCAGCTTCCTGCATGAACTGAAGATGTCAACTTAGAATTATTATTTTTACCTAATTGAGGATACCAAACTGCAACTTTTGAGAGGTAACACAATTCCGAAATCAAGAAATCTATTTTTTCGAAACACCCTAGTGTATATATAATTGCCTCAGAGCAATAGTAAGATAAATTAGTGTTATTTCTGGGATTAGATGTCTTACTGTTGCTCTGAGCCGAGATATGTGCACGACACAAAAAAATATATGTAACTTGAAATTTTTTTAAAAAACAACAACTTTTTGTTTAAAATCTCAATTTACAAACAAAGAAAAAAAAAGGCAATTTGTGCAAAAGAACATTTATTGAACAACAAACAAAAATTACATCTTAATCAAAACTAACATTTGAATTATGATTTTAAAATTTTCAATATTTTTTTATGTTTTGAACAAAAGGTTACTGACAAATTTTTTAAATATGTTTTAAACTTTGGTGCATATTTCTGTTAAAAAGAAAAAATAATATCAATTGCATATATATTTTCAAACATTTAACATTTTTTATGTTTTCAAAGAAAGCACAACTAGTAAACTACATATTAATACGTAAAAAAATCATTTTTTCCATTTTGTTTTTTAAATTTTCTAGGAAAAAAAAACGATTTGTTTCCACTACCTCAAAATTTTTGGAAATTTTGCATCTCCTGTCATGAGAAATAAAGCTGGTAATACAACTTATTTTATTACATTCTTCCCGGAACAAATCTGATATACCCCCCTCTTGTCGACTTTTTCCTGTTGGCGCCAAAAAAGCGTCGCCAAGAAAACTATGTATGACGTCATATGTCATACATCGTTCTTAGCGATGCTTTTTTAGCGCCAACAGGAAAAATTCAAATTATGTCATTAATTATTTAATGAAATTAATGCATTATTTTTTTTCCGTTGTTTCTCCGGGATACGAGCCCGAGGTCTCATAGTACTTTCGTAATGAGACCTCGGCTCGCCGGCCCTGCCTCGGTCTCATTACGAAAGTACTATGAGACCTCGGGCTCGCCAGGACCTCGCTGCCGCTCGGTCCGTTATCCCTCCGACTTTTAATATACATCACAGTCGGATATAAGTCACAGATCTCCTCCGTTCAGTATACAATAAAGTCACAGATTTTATGTGAAATTAACACCATTTTTGTGCTACAAAAATGCCAACCAGACCAAAATACAAACTACCAGAAACACACTAAAAACACAATAATTCAAAATATGTTCACTTACCTTTTTTACTTTTCTTTTACTTCCTCACGTGAGGCAGTGCACATATGTTCCGCTCTTAGGAATATTTGTTCGGATTTTAATTCAATGTAATTTAATATTTCTTCATTAATATAATTTCGCCAATCGGCTAAAGTTTGTGATGAAAAAAAATATTGACTTTCAATATCAGCAGTTTTGGTCCCAATTAAAATCTCATATGTTATCAAAAAAATCTCCTCTATTTTCAACTTGCTAGAACTAAACCATGACCCACTCCTGATCGTTGCTTCTTTTCCACAAACAACACCCCCAATAACCTTTCTACAAAAAAAAATTAACCCATCTGAACATTTTTTAGTTTTTTTAATTTTTATAACAGAATTACATCTAGAACATAACATTTCATTCTTAAGTAAACCAATTTCCCTTAAAAATTCTAAAAAAACCTCTTTATTTTCAATTAGTTTAAATATAAAAAATCTATTTAGGACTCCGGTACGTCCAAACGTTGGACGACCTGACGAAAAAGAAAAAGAAGATTCATTCAAAAATTTCAATTGATACATTTGGACAACATCACAAACCGAACTCATAATTAAAATAGAAAATTCAACTAAATTAACATTAAAAAACAACAAGAAAAAGAATACTGTAAAATAAAGTTTGAATTGAAACTTTATTTTAGAGTATTCAACTTAAAATCTCCCTAAGAGCGAAACATATGAGCACCTACGTCCTACCACACATACACGTGCAAAAAGACAAACTTCGAGAAACTACTTTCCAGCGTTCAAGTTGCAAAACCAGGGTTGCCAAGTTATCGCCTTATTGGCGATTTTCGTATCGAGCGAAAAATTAAAATCTCGCCAAGAGGGGGGGCATATCAGAGGAGAGCCACTTCTAGAAGAAAAAAGGCTTTTTTTTATTTAAAAAAAAAATGGTCAAAATAATTTTCTCATACTAGATCATCCTCACCACAATTCATAGAGCTTAAAATACCCTATTTCTGGAAACTTTTCATCACCAATTATCTGGAGATCTAATTCCATATGGCAGTAAGCAGGGGCGTGCACAGAATTTTTGGGGCAAATCACACTTTTATGGGCCCCCCTCGTTATTGTTTACCCCCATGTTTCACCTCTCATTTAAAAAATATTAGGCTCCCTTCAGGCTCTGGCTTGGGCCAACCGGTGTCTCTTCTCCCCCCCCCCCCTTGTGCACCCTCTTGGCAGTAAGAGACCTAAACATTGAAAAAGAACTAAGAAAAAAACAACACCGTTGCCAGTGCGTAGCAGTAAGAATAATAGTATTCCAGAATTATGCTAAACCCTTGATTAAACAAACATTCAATTTCAGGAAAATTGTTTTTCAGAAAAAAATTCATGGTTGTTGCTGTTTTGTGCCTTCAAAAGAAATCATAATTTGTGATGCATTTGAATGGTCTTGGCAATCTCTATGGCAAGAATCAGAGTATGAATCTTCCTTCATTGGGTAGTCCAGGAGGTGAAGGCCTTGAAGACATGGAGCAGTGTGAGTACTGTGTTGGGACTGTTACCACAATTTTAATATTTCCTAGTCCCATCTGCAGAAATTTTCATAGTTTTGCGACGCTTTGTTTGAAATCTAATCAGAGTGGTGGCTGTTTTTCTGTTTATGTTAAGATGGTGTAGTTGATATTTAGCTTTAATTCCTGAGGGGAAAATTAGTTTTGATTTAGAAAAATCATTTGCATCTGAAAGTGAAGCAAGAAATGTCCACTGATTAAAAGATGACAGAATTTCTAATCTATAAGCCAATCTATATTTTCAAAATGTCTAATCTTTATTTTGAATAATGTACTTTTAAAACAAAATCTCTTAGACATAAAAATATTAGATGTTATTTCTAATTTGATGATTTAATACATTTTGGACAAATATTCTAATTTGCAACATTACACAAATCATTAAAATGTAATGAATGTCTGATTTCCTCTACATATGAATATATATGTTTCATTAAAGGTTCAATACATAAGTTAATATTTCAAGCATAAAAAAAATTGTTTCTTGTCTTTCTAATCTCATAAACTTTTATTGCTATATATATATATATATATATATATATATATATATATATATATATATATATATATATATACATGCATCAATAATTGTTTAAAATCACAACTATATCTTTTTAGTTTGGTAATATTAAAAAAGAGTTTAACTTTTCAGTATTATTTACATACATAAAAAAAATGAAATTTGAATGAAAATTATAAAAAGTGCCCTTGGAAATGATTTTTTCAGCTTTTGATTGCTAAAACTTCAATATCTGTAAAGGATGCAAAGAGATTGCCCTTACAATAATACACACATGTTCTAAAAGAAATAGAAGTGGAAAAAACCTTTTACTATGCTAATACAGTGGTGGTAAAAAAAATTGCATCGCCCGCGCCACAAAGGAGAAGAAAATCATCCGATTGTATTCAACACAGTCAAGCATCCCCTATCTCAGATGATTTGGGGATGTATTTCTGATCAAGGAGTTGGTGGGCTTGACTTTGTGCAAGGAACAGTAAACACTCGGGTGTATATTGGCATTTTGGAGGAGAAATTGTTTCCTACTATCCGGGATCACTTTACTTCAGTTCCAAACGTTATTTTCCAGGATGATTCTGCTCCGTGCCATAGGGCAAAACTGGTAAGTAACAATTTTAAAACTTTTATCCTGCCATTAAACTTAAATTGACTTGGGGTTAAGTAATTTTTTTTTTCCTTAAACTCACATGCAGGTTCAGAAATGGAAAAATGAGCATGCCTTGGCCCAGAGACAGCCCCAATCTACGTAAACAATTATCGGATTCCTGCTGTTAAATGTTTATTTCATAAGTTTTGCAGAATTTCACGTATATTCATCGTTAATCGGTCGACTAAACTTCTCACATAATCCCATTGTTGTGAAAATCCGAGGGTGATGCATTTTTTTTTTTCCAAGCACTGTATATTTTTATAATATATATATGTACCCAATCCATAATATCTCTTTTAATATAAAGTTAAACTACATCCTAAAAATCTTTGTAGATGGTTGAAAAATCAGCAAGCATTGACCAAACAAACATAGATATGGGCATTTCTGGGGAACTATTTTGTGCTTTCTATCTTATTTAGTGGTAATAACTTTTTGTTTGAGCCATTATTACCATTAAAAGAAGTTAAATTCTTTGTAGAATAGAATAAAACTCATATGAAAAAAGAATTAGCTGGAAAATGAGAATCGAATTCTATCAGCCAGTAGCATAGCGAAACTTTTCCTTCTGGGTGGGGAAAAAGAAATTCCGTGCTGTGTGATTGGTAGATACAGTTGGTCGTATTCCATTTGATTAAACTTCGTTAGAGTTCAATGAGCCCCCACATTACGCCTGTTAAACATTCGATGTCTTTATAATAACTCAAGAACAGTTGTTTGTACTCATGTATTTGCATTCAAATACATGCTCCTCTTAAATTAATATTTCTTAACACCCTTAAAATATGTTAAATAAGAGTTTGGTGCTTTCAAATTCAATACGTTTGTTAGGGTCAGGCATTCAAAATCTAAAGGAAAATGTTGCACTGTTTTCTAAAAAATGATGTTTACTATAGTTACAATAAAAATAAATACTGCAAATAAAATAGAGGTAGTAGAATTTTTTAATAATAATTTCATTTTTTAAATGAACTTAGGGAAAAATAAAAAATAAGAACAAGTAATAATAATTTTTTAGCATAGAAAGTATAATGAAAAGCATTCATTTGGAATAGCAATGAAACATTTTGGAGGAAGTTTGAACCCTAAAAACCCATTCTTTACATACGGCGCAGAAAGAGAGTAATTTTGCATATTTAAAGAGAAGTGGAAATGTCTGTAAGGTGAAAGAACCCCACTAAGGAAGTTAGTTAGGATCATATTGTTTTAAACATAGGTTTTGAGGCCTCAGCTTGTTCTACTCATTATATCTCCTACATAGTCACAGGGTTAATCAAAAATATCTTAACATTGATTTTTTTAATTGTAGAGAAAAAAAGATAGAAAATAGTATAGTATTACAGAGGCAAACAAAAAAAAAAACATTTTAAAAACAAATATCACTCAAAAGTTAATACACATGAAAGAGAAATAACCAGGAGAAAAATATATAGAAATACAGTAAAGTGTAGCACAAACAAGTGAATAGAAAAAAACATATGTATTCAATCCCAAAATAAGACAATCAGATTTTATTTTTTTATCAGATTCAGATTATAATTATATAAAATCTAAAGTTCATTAAACAATAAAAAAAATATTTTTTATAATAAAGCACTACATTAAAGATAAAGATTTAAAGGATAAAAAAAATAATCACTGAATTATTCAGAAAAGTAATCTTCAAACAAGAGTTAACACCACCAGAGCTGTTGTTTGATCAAAAAATTTCCCCCATCTGAGTTCCACATAGAAAATATGCAATATACCTTTGACAGTACACCACGAAAAATTTATGCACGAATTTTAAAACCACATTTTGATATTAATACCTCACAGCAAAGATTTTTAAAAATAAAATTTAATCGAAAAGTTACAATCAAAAAGTTAAAGGGACAAAAACATTAAGTACATGAATGATTTTTTTTTATTTACTTGTATTTAACTCCTTTGATTTTAACCCACCCAAGATCCAAAACAAAACAAATTTCGTAACTTTGGGAGGGCTGGAGTCAAAAGAGCTAAAGAACCTTACCAATAGTAAAATATTATAAATACTTACAAGAACATAACAAAAAGAATCTCGTTAGAAAACGTTTTTTGGCCCCAAAGATTGCAAAGGTGCCTTTGTTGATCAGTGAAACCAACAAACACAAGACAGCATTATTCAGTTTCCAACGTCTTACAAGCTACTAATGGTCTGTAATAAAATCCTTGGCCTCAGCCACTTTCACCCTGTAACACTACAATGATAAACAAATATGTTCAACGAATGCTCATAATCCTAACACAAAAAGCCTAGTATAAAAATATCAATGAATCCTACAGTTTCAATGAACTATACAGTTAAAGTTTAAAGGAGAAGGGGGGTTTTTCGGAGGGTCAATCTAACAGCCATCTTCCAGCTAGATCTCAAAATTGACAAATCTTAGTACAAACCAAAATTAATTTTTGAAATTTTTTTAAAATATTTATTACTGAAGATATATTTCAACATAACTGAAATTTTTCGTTCCGTTTCTACTTAAATTTGAGTTCTATCAAAACCCCCTACAAAACAAATTTAATTAGATGACAAGATAAAGACAATTTTTAGTAACCGTATTCAGCAGGACAAAATTTTAAACACTATATCCACTATGAAATAAGGGTTGTCCAACATCCTTAACGCAATGTGTGTGTGTGTGTGTGTGTGTGGTGCACCACCTCTCCCCATAATTCCACAAAGACCCCTGTCCCATTTTGAAGAATAAGAGCCTCCGAAAAAGAAAAACACCGAAAAAACTTTCAATGATGCAGCTGCACCATAAGCACCCCTGAAAAAATGTAAGCAGCTCTGCTTACATTGCTGGTTTTCCACATGATTACCAAAGGCCCATCACTTGAGTTGCAAGGTGGGGAGGGATAGGCTATTAACCTATCCCCTTTGGATTTTAGAAACATAATGTTATATACAGTAGGCGCCGCTTAATGTGATCACTTCCACTTCGGGACAAATATAATTTGATAACAATAACAGATTGATAACAATAACCGAAAAGAATCCAGGAGACACAAAATAATGATTTTTTCCAACTAAGGTGCATTTATTTTGGAGACCTCAAATTAAACTCACAATGACTCAACTGAACGCAGTTTTAAATTATAAATTATTGAATTAACAGAGTGGAAATATCTGAATTATAAAAAGTTAAAGCTAAATTATGCAACTTTTAATCACATAGTAATAGGTGAAGTAAAATATGACTGTTTTCCCTGACATTCGTAAACCAAAGCACATTCAGTGTTTCTATCTTTCCCAGCATGGTTTTGCTTGTTGTTTAAATTTTAACTTAACCTCGCTTTGTTTTCAATCTCAACACATTTTTTTAATAGTTTACAAAGTAATGGCAACAATGGAGGTCCTACATCAATGCTTGCAACATGTCCAGCGACTGAATTTTTTTAGGTGCAAAAGAAAGTTTTCTTAGGGGGAGTCTGTGGTCACTGGGGGCAAAATTTCTGTAGCTTCATTCCTAGAAAAATTTTGAACTGCTATTGAAAACCACAAAATGCTACACAGAAAGTTAGTCTCTTCAGGGTTTGCCTATGTATTTTTGTTAATTGAGGAACAAAAACAGGGAAAAAATTGAAAGTTTATGAAAAAGTGAAGACGCTGATTACAATATCCGACTTTTTTAACGTGTGTTAACATACAAGTGCTCCGGGACTTCGTGATTCTGATAACATTAAGCGAATGATAACATTAACCGTGATCACATTAAGCGGTGCCTACTGTAAATCCTTTTGTTGTTTTTCCCAATGTGATGAATATGTACTGTTTGCTCCCCCCCCCAGAAAGCTTGGAAACAAGGTGGCTGTAGATACTGTTGCAGACATTGACATAAACACGATTAAGAGGAATTTCAGCATTATATTTTGGAGGCCCATAAAGTATTGCTGAACTATAGTCATTGAAAACATAGTATTGGAAATTAAAACATACAGTTAAATATTCCCTACTGTGGCACACATACAAATCTATCATTCACCAAAAATAAAGAAAAAAACTACACATACACTCAAGATGTTATATGGAAATACATCACGTCACTTTGTGGGAACAGCTTAACATAATTTGCAACAATGCAAATTTTAGTTGTAATTTAATACTACATTATTAAATTCAAATTTTATCCTAAATTGTAAAGTAAAGATACCAAAAAGCATGGGTGCTCATATGCAAAATTTTAAGGGGAGAGGGACTCAGATAATTTCTCCATGGTATAGATATATTACCCGTGGAAACAGATTTCAATTAGCAGTTTCCTCCAATTCTGCAGCAGATGCAAGAAAGCACAAAAATATTTTGAACACACACACAATCTGCAGGGTATAAAAACCTCTTTTTAAGTTCATCTTGAAAAAAGGGCAGTTTTTTGCATTAACTGTTTCTATGTTGCCTTCTTTTTTCTTTGAGGCTATGAGACATATGTGTTGCTAATAATGCAGTAAAATAGAAAAAAGTGTTTTAGAATGAGGATTGCTAAATAAATATTAATTAGTTTTCATTTCATTTGATTTACTTGAATGATTTTCTTTGGTATTTTGATACTTAAAGAAAACATATAATGCTTGGATGCTTGGTGTTACAGTTCTTTTTAAAGATTGGATGAAATGTTGTAATTTTTTTTTTTCCATTTCACATAAAGATTGCCTACTATTTGATTGTATTTTGGTTTTTGAGTTTCAGCCTCAATACTCTTGAACTGCTTTGATAGATTTTGTACACTTAATATTTTGTCTTTTTGCAGCAATAAGATTTGTCTGAAGAATATTTTAATTGAAGAATGCAACAAACAACATAGAGCATATATTAACACCAACTAACATTTTAAGGCTTTTTCATAAAAACTAAGTTCCAAAACATAAAGGAAACAAACTGACAACTGCTTGAAAATTATATTTTATTTTAAGATTTAACCGAAACAAATATTTCTGATCTGTTCTTACATAATTTATTAACTTATGTAGAGTTATTGTTACATATATTATACTGCTTGTTATAAGTACTAAATTAGGCAGTTTTGACTGTAAAAAACAAGAACTTCAACTTAAAACTATTACTGATTATATGTATAAAATATCAACACAACTCAGTAAAAATCACGGAACACCATACCTAGTGACAGCATATTCTCTCAATCCAGCAGCAAGATTCATTGAATTAAAGGTTCCAATACAGCCTCTCAGCTTACGGTCTTTTCCAATCTTCCATGTCACAAATAATGGACTGAAAGTTTGTTTGAAAAAATACTTTTAACACAGTATGAAATTGTGCTCTAATATTACAGTTGAAACACTTGACAGTTACTTAAAGAAGATAATATAGTCCATAATATCATATAAACACAATGCAAAGGTATGGTTCAAAGAAAATAAAGTTTAAAGTAAAAACAAAACATAGCAGCAGGTATTTGAAATTTCTCCAAAATTGCTTGAAAACATATTGTTTGGTTGCCACATTTCATAATTTTGTACAAAAATTGTGTTACTATGAAAACGTATTGTGAATAAATATAAAATGAAGGAACAAATATCATAATAAAAGAACTGATGTGTGCATCACATGACTTCCTTTTACTCCAGTTTAATGTCATTTCCCCATTAGTGATGATTCAATAGTTTACTCGCTAAATATCACCAACAGTGGGCAAATTGAAACAGATTTTAAAAAAAAAATTACCAAATTTGTTGCCAAGTTGGCGATATATCGCCAAGTGTCTGCCAAATTATAACACCACTTGAGTTTACAACGAAACTGACAATGATTCCCCCCCCCCCAAAAAAAGGAGCAAAAAACCGCTTTAGAAACACAAAGGGGAGGTGCACAACTAGACCACGCTATGAGTCTATGTACCAAATTTTAACTTTTTAGGACTTACCCTTCTTGAGTTATGCGACATACATACGCACATACATACATAAGTACATACAGACGACACAAGAAAATTTGTTGTAATTAACTCAGGAATTGTCATTACGGACATTTCGTGTGTCTATATTAGTACAGTAAAAATAGGGGTCGGACCCAAATATCCAAAAAAAAAAAGCTAAACCTGGTGCAAATTGTTTATTACCTTCATAATAAGAACAGGTAAAAAGTTCCACCCCATTGTGCGTCGGGTTTTGGAATGGGGGGCATCTAAAAATTGCTGTTTTGGGTATTTTTTCAGAATTTTTAGAGTAAATTTAAAGTGAGAATATTATGTTATACTAAATTTAAAAGCATGAAATTAAAGGTGTTCGATCCCCAAGAGGGATGACATAACCCACCAATGCTACAGAGCCCCCCTATCCCCGTAAAACGAAGCAGTACCCCGAACCCCCCTCCATACATTTCATATGGAAACATTATTTTATGCTAAGAAAATTGTTAGAAATCAAGTGTGTTCATCCTCCAAGAGCGATGCCGCACCTCCTCTCAAAGCTACAGCACCCCCCCCCCTCTGCCAAATAAAATAAATCCTCACCCCCCCCCCCCACCTTTTATTTCAAGTAGAAGTATTATTTCATGCAAATCTAAAATGCATTAAATCAGGACTGTCCACCCCATAAGTACAGTAGCTCACGTCCCAAAACGAAATTATATACTAAAATATTATCCTTCCTCCCACCCCCTCTGATGGTACACATTTGATTAAATGGCCAGAAAAATAACGCTGATTTGTTTTTTGCTTTGAAATGATTTCTCCTAAGCTTGTAACAAAAAGTCTTCGTTATCAAGATGTTTTTTGGAATCTAGATCCTCAGTAAAATCGTTATTGTTGCAGCTATGTCTAACACAGTTGGTGCATATAATTGAGCACTTCAGTCCACTTTCAGACTTTTCAAACATTCACTATATCCAATGAACTCCTCAGAGCAAGCACAAGATTTGAGACGCAGAAAGTCTTCTAGAGCAGAAGGCTTGGCTGTTGTAACAGGATGCAGATTATATTTCTGTGGCGCTTTCTTTGCACCCATCAAAAATGACACTAGCTTTCCCATACTTACAAGTTACCTATACACTGCATTGCTGGAATATTTCCTTGAAGCTTACAGATCATTACCAAAAATATGATCAAGCAGGTATCTTCCATCTATTACAAATGAGGCAGTGAGAAGCAAAGGGATGTAAGTGGCAAAATTAAAAATTTGGAGATAACCAGTACAAATGGTTGGTGAACCTCTCCTCTATCTTGGGGCAAGAAATGGTAAGTAGACCTGGTAGTTGCTTCTATACAGCATGATTTAGAAAAGAAAATTAATGAAAGTCTACCTAGGATCTTCTCTTTAAACGCGTTTTATTCAAAACTTGAAAATGTCCAATTACATCCCTTTGCTTCTCACTGCCTCATATATGACACCAGCTGTTCGTTCTGTGGTTTTATGATGTTGGATGAACCTTTTGCTTCAGATAATAGTACTTTAACGGTACAGGATTTCTTTCCTTCTGAAACCAGATTCATCGAATACTGGTGGAGGATTAGCGCGTAACTCGTACCAGAAGTTTTTAGCAATTTGTTATTCCATCTTTACTGTTCATACCATTCAGTGTAAAAGATGGTTTGGGCTTACACATCTTTACAGATAGTAATTTCTCTCGTAACAGAAGCTAAAGACATAACTGCTTACCTTCTTTACAAAGAAATGCCACAAGTTTGTTTGCCTTCAATATCCTTAGATGTTACTACCCGAACGTTAAAGATCTCATTCGCAACTCACCTTATCATCAGCGAGCAATACCATTACCAACTTGAGAGGGAATAATCTTCTGGGGGCTTTAGAAACGGATTGTGATTTCCAAACTGGGAGACAAAAAGGTGTAAATATTTAGCATTCTATTCTTGTATTGCTCTCATCAAGACTTGTTCTATCGTTGAATCACTACAGGTTCTAGACCACCTGAATTTGTCACTGCGTTAGATCGTTGGATAGCTGATGTTTGATGTGATCAATTTTTTTTATCGCATAATATACTCAAAAGTTTCAGGTAGTGTTGCAAGTTTATGTCCGCATATTTAGCATAATTCACACAACCAGCTGCATAAAAGAGAGGTAGCTTGGTGTTTGCAAATGAGAACCCCCACCGACTTAGAGGGTGCAGAATTGCCCGTCTCACTATTGGCAATTCCAGTTTGTCCCACCCTTACAGTGATGGGAAAAGATGTGAAAAGTTTTTTGAGTGAAAAGTTCAAGTAAGTTAATCAAGAAGAAGTAGGGAAACTTTGATCAATTTGGACTTTTTTTTATGCTGCACAGGAATTTTGTTTTCCAGCGCTCTAAACAGTTTAATAACTTCAGTCGCAAATAATTTGGTTACTGAGCTTTCTTAGATCTTTTAGAATTATCATTCTGACATTACCATATCATTGTGAGGCATTTTGTACTTCGGAAAAGTTTAAGTCAGGGAATTTTTTTCGTGAACTTCACTGCAATAGTTGATTTTAGAATGTAAATTCAGGGTCCCCCCCCTCAAAGCGCACCCCTGAAGTGTGACGGAATACCCATCCAGAATAAAAGTCCTCAAAAAAGAAAGAAATACCCCTTGAAAAAACTGCCTGAAAAATTCCAATGATGCAAAGCTGCTCCATGGACCCCCGCCCCCCATTCCCCCCCCCCCCCGCCTATGCACTCCTGTTAATTAGAATTTTTTTCTGTGAGAGTTTATTGTTTTACTATTATAGAGTGGTTTCTGCGAGGTTTGAGAATTTTTTTTAAGTAATAGAAATTATTTTTATTTAAATAGAGGATTATTTCGGTCCCCCTCCCCTTCCCCCCAAAACCCGACGCGCAAAGTGCTGAGACTTTTTACCCCTTCTTGCTGGAAGGGTAAGCAGTAATTTGCAACAGGTCTCACCTTTTTTTTTTTTTTTTTGGATGTTTGGGTTTCGCCATTTTTTGGCCTAATTTTACTGTACTATATGTTCTTAGGCACTTATCCACATCTGGTCGAGTCGAAAAAAAACTCAATATTTATTTGGGGGTGAGTAAAATGGAAATTAAGGTCGATTTTTGAGTGAAAATTTTTTCGTGAATACAATACTTCCTTTTTTGTAAAAGGAAGTAAAAATCAATATTCATAAAAAAACATAATGCATCTATTGAATTGTGTCTAAGCCTGGAACTCATTTCAGTGCTCAACTTTCCTACAGTTGAAACTACTCTTTCTGTATTCACCCAGGTCGTTTGTACTGTTAACAATGCGTGATATGCCTCGACTAATTTAATTGCCCAAAAGTATTTTATCTTCAAAAAAATACGGTCTGTTGCATGTCATTTTTGGACGAACTCTTGTGTGTGTGTTTCCTTCGTATTGTGTGTATTTCTATTATTTTTTTAATTGAAAGCTAGTTGAAATTTCTTTTCTGGGAGATGGTACTTTTCCAGTATCGACATCATTTTCTCTTGAACAGGAAGGGTTTGTGTTTACTTTTTATTAGCCCTTTGGTTTAAAATTTGACAAGACTTGACAAGAGCGCCCATACGCAAAATTGTAAGGGGGGGTCAGATATTTTCCCCATGGGATAGGAGGGTATTTTCTCCATGGAAACAGATTTCAGGACTAATTAGAGTCATTAAAATATTTTATTTTTAATAACTTATTCATTAATGGCTGGAGAATAAATACTTTTACATTTTTTGCAAAGAAAAAGGTACTAAAAGCAAAAAAGTTCTAATTTCAGGGGGGGGGCTCAAGCTCCCCCTTACCCCCCTATATGGACACCCTTGAAACTTGACTAAATTTCATCTTGTTGGTTTCTCTTTTATTCGTTCGTCTCTTTCTTTTCAAAATTCTTCGCAATTATAATTGTGTAAATATCTGAAAATATCTTTGAATTCATGGAACATATACTTTTCCTCTATGCAAATTTTCAAGGCAATATATAATTTCTAAATATTATCTTGCCAAGTATGAAGCCAAACAGCGAGACGGCAAACAAACCAATACTGGTGCCAACAAATAGCCATTTGTAATGCTAACAAGCAGGGCCGGATTTAAGGAAGGGTAGGCGGGGCTACTGCCCCGGGGCCTCCACAATAAAATTTTTACAAAATATCCTAACTTCCAAGGGTCAAAAATATTGGATATATACATATATATCAAAATATTTGGATATATATCAAAGTATCGGATATTTTCGAAAATATGATGATCTTTTCGAACTCTGATTAGGGGCCTCCACTCCTTTGTTGTCATGGGGCCTCCACACTTCCAAATCCGGCCCTGCTAACAAGAAACAGTTTTTGTCAAAATTTAGTACAGTTGAGATAAATATTTAAGAAAAAAAAAATCATAAAGTATTCCTGCAATTGATTTGTGTATTGAATTTAGATTCATTAGAACAGAGAACAGCTTGGTCATAAGGAAATATATTTATTATTAATGGTTCATTTCACAGTATTTTTGACAATATTGTAGAGTCCATAACTTGGCTGCAAATTTTAGGACAACTTCTACCCTTGCACTCATGATCAAAATTACAAGAGTGCACTTAATTCAATGGAGATAAACATATTTAGCTCATCATAGTGTCAATAGTAACTTTTTATCAAATTTACTTTTTAGAGGAAATCAAAGAACTTTAAATATTTAGCAAAGTCACAACTATGTTGGCTTTCCAGCATTTCTTGAATTAAATACACATTGTCAAAAAAGCCAAAAAAAAATTAAAAAGCCTCAAAAAAAGGGTAAAATATCATTTAGAATAATAAATTGGCTCCCATAAGCATTAATATTTCAAATAGTTAAAATATTTCAAGTTTATTATTTTACATAATTTTTTTCTTCAATACAAATTTTCAACTAACTTTAAATTTTGAACGTTTGTAAATTGAATCCTCCAGCAGAAATCATAATTTCTTACAGCTTGTCTGTGAAATTTGTGATTGAGTTTTTAATAGCTATCAAATTACTTGTAAGCTGAAAAAGGAAAATTTGGTATGCACACACAACAGACAATTGATGCATTTATAATTTAACTAACAATTTTATTACTCTGCAAATAGCAGAAACTGAGGTGTAAGTACCTATTACCTGCATATTCTCATAAACGGTTATCCTTCATTTATATTTACGTCATATATTGAAATTTTTTGCATCGTTACAAATAACTGGTAGTTTTTTGAAACTTTTATCTCTTCTATCAAGAAATTACGTTTTAGCCATGTGATGAAAAAGAAAATCCTCATTTTTTGTATTTAGTTCTTTTAAATAAATTGGTCATGTTCACAATTACGGACATGAACTATAGAAGATTTTTTTGGCATTATAACATTCAATATTCCATCATCTTTTTTTCAAGTAAATAGCCTGGATTTTGCCTAAAATGTTAAAATTTATATAAAATGGAAAAGAAGTACAGGAACTCAGCCCCTGTAAGCTCCCATGCAAAATAAGCCCTGGGGGCGAGGACATGCTCTTTAAGGCTGTACTAGCCTTTGAATTAATCCTTTTAAAACTACAATTGTAAACTAATACTCAATTTATCGGTTTATAAACTTTTATTATATTCATGTAATTTAATAAATAAAATTGTTCTTCACAGTAATTTGCATTGATGTAAAAACAACTTCTCACTTTTTTAAATGAAAACTGTATAGTATCCTAAATGATGCAATCTTTGTAGCACAAATCAACTGCACTTGCAAAATAGTATGAGTGAATCTTTTATATATCAACACTTTCCTTCAGAATATCAGAATCACTTCGAGTCAAAACAGTTTAATGAAAATATACATAAAATAGGTAAAAATTTGAGGAAAAAATATCGAAAAATACACTATACTTTTCCATTTATTTTTGTTTCTGCGAATATTTTAAGATTAAATAATTTTAAGAAAAATAGATAGTGTCTTTTTTCAAGAATTCTTCCCTTTTCTTTTTAATTGCTACTTTTTTTTTTCTTTTGAATAATATTCTCCTTTTCAAAATCCCATTAAATTATTTTCAGTTGTTTATCGATGCAAAAATATTTATATAAATTTAACTTTTAAACATGCATAAATAATATTAAAATACAACACATATATTTTGAAAGTTTTCTACATTGTAAAATAAGGGGTGAATCGGAACTCAAAAGCAGGAAAACAAAGAACGGCCTTGAAACAAAACACACAACTGGTTCTCAGCATTGTTCAAGGCAATATTTTAATTCCTTTGTTTCAGCAATAGCTCGAGCGTTAATAGCAACATCAAAGAACGATCAAATAAATGTACAATACTTCTAAATAATTTACTACCTGAGATGCTCTGAAAGAAAGGTTCTGATTACATTCAGTATAAATATTCAACAAAAAAACACTTCTACATAGAAAGTAGGTTAACATCTTACTAGCTCTCATTGGGGAAGTTGGGAGTCTTGGGGGACTCATATTGGTTTAAATGGCAGTATAAAACATCAAAGCAAAAAAAACACATTTCCACACATACAACCATTCCATTGCGATATATGCTCGGTTGACATGTGTAAGGATGAACTATTGTTCCGTTGCAACAAGGATGGAAATGATAAGTTTGTTTCTCTTTCTTCGCCCCACAACAACCAGCAGCCATGACTACAAGCAAACCCCAATCAGAATCAGCTGGGGTTTTAAAGAAAACAAATCTGTGAGCTGTAGAAAAAATCCGCGGTTACAGCGCCAAAGAAAAAATGTTTCCTCCATCGTCCTCCCTCCCTTTCTTTTTCCAGCCATATTCATAATATATGTTTTGAAATCGTTGTTTTATCAGTTTAGTTGAACTTTTTGTGAGTATTTATTACCCAGTTTTAAAGTTTTTAATTGTTCAGTTTCAATTTTAGCAAATCTTTCTCGGGGAGCAGAAATGGGATTCACGCAATGACGAATCTAAAGCTCCCTTCCTTTCTTCTTAATACGGTAACATTTAAATGACTTGGTTCTTATTTCCTTACTTTTCTTTTGTTTTTACACAATCTCCTGAAATTTCTTCAACTTTATCAGTCTGAAACATTTCTGATGCAAAAGGGACGAAAATATCATGAAAGTTCTGCCTCCATCAAACATACTCTCTCCGCTGTTACGTAAACAGGGTTATGAGAGCGAATGTGCTTGTATTTTGTTCTTGTTTCATTCGTTCCGTGGAGAAGTTGCGTGAAAGTTTACGCTGTGCGATTGTCCTATTTCCGACGCAAATTTTGCTGGACATCTTTTTCTGGACATAAACATGTGTCCAGTAGTTCTTCTAGCTCTGCTATTTAGCTTCTTATTGCTACTATTGGAGTTAACTGCTGCTATCAATGTCACCTTTTATCCTGCTGCTGTCAAAAAACTCATGGAAGATGAAGAGCAACGCATTTATTTTTCAATCAACTCGGAGAAATCAGACTCTCACCCTGATGAGAGATTTTATAAAGCTATTTCATATAATCCAGATATAGCTTCTGTGACTAATGAAACTTATTTTAATACGAAAAGTAGCAATGGAACTTTTACTGTACGAGGGAATTTTCTTGGTAAAACTGAGATATTTTTGCAAAAAGTTGTTAATGGTACTGCGAAAGATAACCCGAAAGACAGCTCGAATTCCTTAAAAGTCAGTGTAGTGCGTCGTGTTAAAGCTATATCACATGCATTTACAGCATCTGTAGCTATTCTTGTATCTTTAAATTACATAAACATGGGCTGCGCTTTGGATTTGTGTGTTGTACAATCTGTTCTTCGTAAACCTATTGCACCCGCAATTGGATTTATTTCTCAATATGCTGCAATGCCTCTGGTGAGAAAATACATTTCTAAACTCTTTGCGTTTTTTATGCAATTTAATTTGTTATGTGTATATATTATTCCACTGTTTTATAATTAGGTTGTTTTACTGTTACATAATGAAATTGTTATACTGTTATATAATTAGGTTATTGTAGTTATATTAATAGATTATTGAACTGTTACATAAATAGGTTTAAACTATTATATTTTTGTTATTATACTGTTATATAATTAAGTTATTTGCACTGTTATGTAATTAGGTTATATATACTGTTATATTTAGGTGATTATATTATATAATCTGGTTATTATACTGTTTGTATAATTAGGTTATAGTTACATAGTTTATATTACTGTTATTTTTTATGAAATATATTAAACATGTGCCTCAAATGATATGGTTGTCCAGATAGTTTACTGTGCAGTTTAATACAATTCTTTTCACATTAAGAATAATTTGGACCCTTCAGGTTCTTGTTAAAAGTTTTTCTCTGTAATTCGATTATTATTTTGTAAAGATTACGTGAAAATTTTCCATTATTGGTACAACCTTGATTTGGCTTTGGGAGCTACCTGTTTCTAATAATTACAAACAATTATTTATGAATACATGCATAAGATTCAATGCATATGTATGTACAGGTTCAAACTATGTCAAATAATAATCGTCAAATAATAAGCTGTTTCTGGAACATATGGAGCTGATTTATAGTGAGAGGCAAAAATTAAAGAATTTGTACATTGCACAAATATAAGCAAATATACTGAGAGTTCACTTATGACATCCGGAGACTGCAGTTTTATCCTTGCTATGTACTCATCAACTAGAATATTCTATAACCAAGCCATGGTCGCCCATACGGGGGGCAAGTAAGGGCTCAAGTTCCCCCTTAGAAATAAGAACTTTCTTGCTTTTAGTACTTTTTTCTTTGCAAAAATGAAAAAAACATTTATTTTCCAGCCATTAATCAATAAGCTATTTAAAATGTCTAATTTTAATGTAATTCTAATCTGTACTGAAATTGGTTTTCATGGGGAAAATATCCTGTTATACCATGTGAAAAATATCTGAGTCCCCCCTTAATATTTTGCATATGGGAGCCCATGACCCAAGCTGGAAGCAAATGTACTTCCGTTGAAGCCGAGATTACTATTGACTATTCCAGACTGGCAAGTCTATAATAAGGACAAAACTGCAGTCTCTGGATGTCTTAACAGGATTAAAGGTATGTGTTTGTTGCAGGGATTCACTGTACTTAAGTTTTAAGGGGGGGGGGGGATTCTCAGTTTGCCGGATGATAATTTTGCCGTTTTTTTTTTTTTTTTTTTTTTTTTTGAATGTGGGTTAATTTTTAGCAGTTTCAAGAAATGAAATTATTGCTTATACATGAATGGTGTAGACAAAATTGTATGCCTTTTATTATTGGTACCTTGAAAGTTTTAATTATGGTGTTTTATAAGGATGTTTTTCTCCTTCCCTCAGGTTGCCTATGGTCTTGCAAGGTTGCTCTTTGATGATGTAATTTTACAGCTGGGGTTGTTCACATTTGGCTGCAGTCCAGGTGGAGGTGCTAGTAATATGTGGACTGTTCTTCTGAATGGCAATCTAAATTTAAGTTTGACTATGACATTTATTAGTAATCTGGCTGCTCTTGGTAAGAAGCACTTTTGTTTATTGTTTTGTTTCTTTTTTGCTGTTCATTAAGATTTAATTTTTTAATTAAAAGTAGTTTATAAAACCGAAGAACATAACAATTGTTTCAGTGCTTTCCCGGAAATTTTTCGAAGGGCACTGCACCCTGCTACTTTTAAATCGGTATTCAATGCACTCTGCCCTCTTTTTTGAATTTTGCCATGTGCCTTCCTTTTCTTTTTGAAGTTTTAACACATATTCATCTCAAAAGAAAAGGTTAAGAAGGTGTTATGTTTCAAAATTCGGAGCTAAAATAAAAATTCCTTCCAATACAAACTTTTATTCGATGTATCATAGTAAGCCTCTGACTTTGAAATAACTGCGACACTATTATAGCTTAAATAAATAGTATGTTTAATTTACAACGAACATATTAAAACATACTCAACACATCAACAGAAGAACCAAGAAACATTCGATGGCGCGCGCACTGATTGTTGCCATTCTTTTAAAAAAGGTCTTTTTCTCGGCACTGTTGCCACTCTCAACGTTCTCCCCCCTTTTTGAGTTAGTTGCTTGACTATTCAATCAAAAATATTCACCAAGTCCACCCTTTGTAGAGCGTTTACCACTCGACCAAGGCAAATTTTTCTAACATCTACAGTTGGTTTTGCCTAAAAATTGTCCTTGTTGTCTGTAGACCTCGTTGGTGATTTAAGTGAAGGAGAAATGTCCAAGAAAGGCTGGACTGGGAGTTCTCTTTCAATTAAGTTCCTGCGAGAATACTCTTTGAATAGGACAGGCCCAGATATTAGATTGAGTCTTTAGTTTAACCGACCATACCTCTCTGTCCTTTCCAGGTATTAATTCGATAAGCTTTACTAAAGACCGGTTCAGTCTCTTCTTAAAGTCATCTCCAATCAGAACGATGTCTTCTAATTGTATTCTATTCGCATTTAGGGTTTTCTTTCTGCCTTTGGATGATCAATCCCAAATATTCGTTCCTAAATCTCGATCGCAGTTCTTGTATCATTTTAATGTGAAAGTTTCGAGTTAGAGAAAAGCTCTTTCTGAAATGATTGGCACCTATGGCATCCACATCGGGAACTTGAAAATCGGATCTATCCGATGAAAACATTGCAGGACAAAGTGGAACGAAGTCTTCCATATCTTCAGACAAATAAGTCGATGGATGCGAATTTATTATGCTTTTATATTCACAAATAACTCGTTAGCTCCTCAATGGTTAGAACAGCTTTTCCTAAAGTTCTACGGAGGAGTTCTTTCACTACACATACCATCCTTTCCCACCAAGTGGTAGGTGGCAGGAATAATTTGTTGAACCTCCGTTTGCTGAGCTATTTTTTTCCAGTCAAGCTCTGACAAATTGTTGTGTGCTCCGTGAAAGTTTGATCCATTATCGGAGTAAATTGTATATGGTAGCCCTATAAAGAGCACAAGTGTATGAGACAACCCAAACTTTGTCGCCATGTTTCACGAAAAGTGGACCAGCTAAGTGGACTCCAACAACTTTGAATACTGCTGAATCTTCTACTCTGTCAGCAGGCAACGAAACAGGATCAGCAAAAGTAGCCTTGGCTTTGAAATGCTGACACCTAACACATTCATTCACAATGCTTCTTACAGTTTTTCTACCTCTTATTATCCAAAACTGTTCATGGATCACATTTAATAAGATCTGAGTTCTTGTATGACAGTTCATTTTGTGAAAGTGTTAGATCAGCTTTCGGGTAAAAATACATTTATCCGGAAGAGGATAGGTGACTTAAATCTTGATTTGTCGTTATGTTCCGT
This sequence comes from Uloborus diversus, assembly GCF_026930045.1. Classification (NCBI taxonomy): domain Eukaryota; kingdom Metazoa; phylum Arthropoda; class Arachnida; order Araneae; family Uloboridae; genus Uloborus; species Uloborus diversus. Next base: position 158,687,194 of record NC_072737.1, on the reverse strand, counting down.
GATTCGTGTCCTTACTTGAATGATTTTATTTTCAGGGTGATTCTCGGAAAAATGTCCTGTGCGTAACGCTAAGTTTTTTATTTTATTCAAGTAACTATTAATTAAATATGGGATTAACTGTAATACTTTGATAGTATATTAAATCTTGTATTAATCCCGAAAAGTATTATTTTTTGGAGGCTTTGGTTAGCTGCAAAAAATAAAAATCTTAGCATTACGCATGGGACATTTTTTTTAGAATGGCCATTCATCCTTAAAGACTCTCAAATTAGAAATTGAGCTCATGTCAGGAAAAAATTGAGTTTGTATGACTCGAATGACCACGTGTCTCAGCATTCTCTATCTCGGGTACTGATAAATCACCCCTTTTCCTGACTGCTTTCCCTGATCTTAAATTTTCAGTAAACCTCAAAATCCATGAAACTAATTTAATGATCAAATGAAAATTAGAAAATCTTTTAGCATACCAAGGCATTTCATTTTCAACTAAATTTATATTACATAATCTAATCTTTCTTATTTCTGTAGCTATTTTGGGAGTTTCAGTCTTGGCAATCTCATTTGAAGGCCAACTATAGGATGCTCCATATAACCAGGGAGATATAAGAAGTTGAACCTCCCACCAGTGGGATTTAAGAAGTTGTGAGAGAGGACATCCGCGGGGAATTAAATCTGCCAGGTTCAATTTTCCTGGCGTGTGTCTGAATTCACTTCCGGGGAAAAGTCTGTTTGTTTCCTTTACCTTCCTTCCTGTTTGATGCAAAAACTGACCATTCCCCTCTTTCTCGTATCCAGTATAAAGCCACCATAGAATCGCTCCAGAAAACGGTTCTCAAAGCTGGCATGTTAAGTGCCTGTAGAACGGCATAAACTAACCTGGCACCAATTCAGCAAGCCATCAACTCTAACCTTACGATGGTCACTTTTTTTTAACGGTGCAACCATTGCCTATGTTTGATCAACTAAATACTCATACCATGTGAGGTTTCAGTTCTAAAAAAATACACATGTGGCAAAGGCCTCCTTGCCTGCATCTATAAAAACATGCATCTCAGTAGAATTGTTTATTTCAACATGACATGGAATTTCTACATCACTCAAAGCTGAAATTTCATTCAACCATTTCTTAAACAACCTTTGAATAATTTTTGGCAAAGGTGCATCCCAGTTCAAATTTAAAGCCCACGGTTTTTTGTAACAAGATTTTAGGAAGCGAGGTGGCCGGGCTCAACAACCCAGTTGAATCAAAAAATTTCTGTATTGTCGACAGAATTAACCTTTTAGTAAATTTTGAAATATCATTTGAAGCATCAAAATTTAGGTTACATTTTGACGTACCTTTATTGAAGTCTCAAAAAATCCCAAGTACTTTCGTAACACCTATACTTTTGAAACAGATTTACAGTTCACGTTACTCTCTCTATTTCTCAAGTTTAAACAACCCTGGGATAAAATATTTTTTGCTTTTTGAACGAAACATTCCTGTTCTTCAACGTGTACGACTCCAGAAACACAGTTATGTACTTAAAATGAAAGTTTCAATTTTTCCGTAAAATCCCGATTTTCAAATGACACATTATCAAGCAAATAAGAAATAGAAGCTGCCAATAAAAATGGACTGGACATAACTCCGAACACAACCCTACAATGCTAGTAGACAACTTCTTCCGATTCCAAAGTGTAGGAAAAAGGCAAAAACTTGTGATATTCTGTCGTTATGCTTAACTGCAAAAATGCCTTTTCAGTGTCTGAAGAGCGCTATTGGGTAACTTCGGAACCTATCTATGATATCAGGAATTAACTCGAGTAAACTTGGACTTTTATACAGTAAATCATTCAAAAAATACTTACCATAAGCTCTAGCCGACACGTCAAAAACCGGTCTAATTTTTGTTGTTGCACTCTCACTTCTCACAACTGGTCAGTGCGGTAGAAGGTATTTGATATAAACATCACTAACTTTCTCAATTATATTTAATTTTTCCCAATCCTGAAAAATTTCTAGATATTCCCTAAGAAATAATTTATCTTGTGCTCGTTGGCCCATTTGCTTGTGCCTCTTTAAAGTTAGTTCTTTATTAGACCATAATTTTGTTATGTCAGATTTAAAAGGTAACCGGACCTCATACCTACCATCGGGCAATATTTTCAAATTATTTTTAAAATCTTCTACTACCTGTGTGTGCTTTAACATATTTCCATCACTTTCTATTGGGTCTGAAATCCCTATCGATTCTAAAGACCCTCTATGTTTCGTGTATGACTTTTTCAGATTTCTTTTTTCAGCTTTGACCAATCTTGTTCCCAAATACATGTTTGATGCTTGAGCTTAATTCAGTGATAAGATAGAAAATATAATTATGTACAGATAGTTCTTTATTTTATCCAAGTCTCGCACATATTATAATTGATTCCGTTTCACCCGTTTAGTTTTGTTTCATTTTATCAAAAAAAACTCCATCTATTCTCAACACTTTCAAAATGCGTTATAAACAATGTACAGTGAAATCGTCTTGCAACTAATACCAATACGATGAAATTTCCAGTTCAATAAAATGAATGTTTAGTTACAATTGAATTTCGATTACATTGCTTGAATTCTATTACAATGAAATTCCCATTACAATGAACAAAATTTGGTCCCTTGAAGTTAGTTGTAACAAGATTTCACTGGAATTTAAAACACGTGTCATAACTTTGATTTATTGCAATTTTATGCTTACAGGTATGATGCCTCTTTGGTTATTCACATTGGGACGTAGTTTATTTTCTGAAATCGCTACCGAAGTGCCTGTGAAAAATATTTTGCTATCTCTAGTTTCAATGCTTATCCCACTTGGAATTGGATTATGCTTTCAAAAGTGGCTACCAAGAGTTGCGAGATTCTGTCGTCATATACTTGCTCCTGTTTCCGTCTTCATGATACTGTTCATCATAGCCTTTGGCACCTATGCCAACCTCTACATGTTCAAACTCTTCACTTGGAGGATAGTAGTTGCTGCGAGTGCCAACGTTTGGCTCGGTTTTCTCTTCGGAACCATCATCTCCAAAGCATTTGACCTCTCACTTCCTGACATCATCACGGTTGCGGTTGAAACCGGAGTCCAGAATACCGGAATAGCCATCGTGTTGCTCGGATTTTCACTGGGGCAACCGGAGGCGGACCTTGCCGCGGTTGTTCCTGTTGCGGCTTCTATCATGACCCCATTCCCTCTCCTTTGTGTTTATTTATTTCTAAGGGTCAGGAATTTATATTTTCCTACCATACAAGAATCGCGTTTATACGTTATGGATGATGAGGAGGAGAAGAAAACTCTTCCATCATTAGATAGTTCGAGTTCTGTGATGTCTTCTAAAGTTTTGTGATTGCAGATAAATTGAAGGCTATTTCTGACTTATAGGTTTAGAAATTATTTTTTTTAGCGAGCTATATTTGAGAGACGAATTTCTCGTGGAAAGGTAAAAAAAGCATTGTATATGCGTAGTGAGATAAATAACAGAAGTTGAAAGCTATTGTTTTCATTATTTTGATAGCAAAAATGGAATCAATATATGTTCTATTTTTGCTGTAAAAAAAATATATCCATTTTTATGTTTAAACTGAAATAAAATGCGCCAAATTCAATGCAGAGTTTAATATTTCATTTTTTTTTTCAATCTTATGTGCATTTAAAGACATGTATGTTTAGTAACTTATTGATTATCTAAATTGCACTCTAAGAATTTTTTGCTTATAAATTATGGAAAATTCACAAATGTACTAAAGCTCGATTATTTTTCAAAGACCTTATATATTTGCTGTATGTATGCAGTTGAACTCGCTTAATATGAACAGTGTTAATACAAAATCATGGATGAAACAAACATTTTGTGAGTAAAATTAGTTTACAATTTAATTAACATTAAAATCAAACTCACCATAATGAAAGTTTTGCCTAAGACAATGAGAAGGTTTTAGACTTCTTCACTGAAAATGTTCTCTTAGAATATTACATTTCTATTTTAAAAATTAATCACCATTTTGTGTGGTTATATTGATAATCAAAAATTGAATCCCCCCCCCCCCCAGAGAGAGAGAATAAAGCCTACATTTTCTTTTTACCTGTAGGTATTTCATTTTGCTTGAAGATAAAACTGTGTATCTTCTATTGTGGGTTACAACTTTTATAGTTTAATGAAATGTGGCCAGAAAATGTCTATATACATGAGGCACTCGATATTTTACTCGGAGATATGCAAGTAATGTAATTTAATAGCCCCAAAAATATCTAAATATCAAAAATTCTTTAGAAAAAGGAATATTTTTATGAACTTCAAAATTTCTCAATGTACTAATTATTAAATTACCTATTGTGAGTGTATTTGAGGTAATAAATAGTTTTTTGTTTCTTTTTTAAAGTCCAGATATAATTTTTTTTGCCTCACTATTTTACTTATTCATAATCAGTAGGAATAACTATTAATACAAACTTTTAGCATTTCTTACTAAGCGAGTTCAACCATGTATGGCTATTTTTATAGCTTGAGTGTTTTGAATTTAGATAATGAAAATAAATTACAAACTCCATCATGTCTTTTTTACTATGCTACTCTCAATACGATTTAGTATGAGGAAGTAAAATTATAGTATTTTATTTTTTAGTATTATATTATGTTTTGTATTAGATAGAAAATTCCTAATCTCATATCAATATTATTTACTTATATTTTGCATTTTGTTTCATTAGCAGTGTTTTGATCATAGAATCTCAATGAGTGTGAAGTTGTTTAGTGTTGTCTTTCATTTATAACATTTCTTATTTTCAATGTGAAACTCATTGAATATCCATAAAGGTTTTCAATGTAATTCATTTCAAACTACTTGTTATGTTTGGATGATCAAAATTTTTGTGATGCAAGGGGTAATTTTTTTTTTTTATGAATTCAGTATGAGCTTTACATTTTTGTATTTATTTACAAGTTAAAGTTTTCACAATTTTAATTCATAAAAAATGTAAATAATTCATATCAAATTACAGTACGATATACGTTACAAAAAAAAGCTTGGATTGCAAGTATGCTAAATTCATGAAAAGCCATCTTACTATTCAAACTTCTCAACCTTTTAACTGTTATATTTTGAGGATTTAGGTACATAAAATTGTCAGTTTTCTTATTGTAAAAATAAAATATACTTAGCAGTTGAAAATTGATAGTTTGAATTACATACATAAAAATTTTTAAGGTCTCGTTGCCACTGCATATTTGCTTGAGGCGGCTTCTACTCAGCTTGACTTGGTAAAATTCACTTCTAGTAGAGGGTTATGTTGTAAAAATTAAAAATAATTATTATTTAATTATTTTCTTTAAAAAAATGCATAAATATAATTAAATAAACAGAAATAAAATACAGTGCACTTCAAACTTTGATCCTTTGAAACCGCTGCCATCTATTGAATTAAACCCAAATTAACTTTTCCCAAGATAGATTCAGGTTTTTCAAAAAGATGAACCTGAAATAAAATTCACATGATACATATTTCGTCATAATGATACGATGCACTCAAAAAAATTTGCCCTGAGTAAATACTCGGGCATGATGTTTTGGAACACTAATGCGGTGCCGGAGATTACTTCGAATATGGCAGTTAAAAGGTTAACAGATCTGCGTCTAGTTGTTTTACAGAATCGTTTTAGTATCATATTGGAACAGTCTGCAAAAAATATTTGTGATCTCTTCCATTTTTAAATATTCTTACAAATAAGGGTTATGAGATTAAGTTGAGTGTGAGAGAAGTATAAGGTTGTGACGCACAAAATGTTTTTCTCACATTCATTCATACAAAATTGGCAGCCCTCGAAATCTTGAATGTAATGGCTGGAAATGATTACAGTGTTCACACAATAAAATATGCAAATGTATGGTCAATTATGGTTCTTTGCCATTGGTGTAAAGATCTTGCAATTTAGTCAATAGATTTAATTTTCTCATAAATGGATGCTGCATTAGGTATTAAAATTTACCTATTTTTCCTCGGAGTTATTATACGAGGCGTGTTTTTAAAGTAAGTTCCGTTTTTATTTAAAAAAGGAACGAGTACAGATAGAGCTAAGTAATTTAGTGCACAAAAATCTACCACTCTTACGCTATTTTTCGACATTGCTCCCGTGATTTTCCAAGCATTTGTCATAGCGTGGTACAGGTTTTTGTATACATATTCGTACAAAGTTACCGCCCGTTTAGTCAACCATGAGGACTCTTTCAGGGCTTTGGCTGGGGCGTTTTTGAACATCCTCTGGTGTGCCCTCACCTCGCTCGCAGCATTTCATTTGTTTCGGCATCTAAAGTCTTTCCAAGGTGGTCTGTGGCACAACAGCAATAATGAGCTCAGAGAACATGTTATCCCATGGCTGACTACACAGGCGGCAATTTTCTATGAATAGGTATACAAAAACCTGTACCACGCTATGACAAATGTTTGGAAAATCACGGGAGCAATGTCAAAAAATAGCGTAAGGATGGTAGATTTTTGTGCAATAAATTTCTTTGCTCTATCTGTACTAGTTCCTTTTTTATATCAAAACGGAACTTACTTTAAAAATACGCCTCGTATAATCACAAATCTCATCTATTTTCAATGTCGTATAAGTTTTGTTATTTTTATTCAAGAAAAAATATTTGCTGAGCTTAATGATCTGTTTATACTGTGCAGAGTTATAATTAAACACAGAAAAAAATTCATAAAGCTGTTATAATATACTTCTGTTTCTTATGCACAACATTTTGAAAACTTTTTTTATTTGATTAATGATTTTTTTTTCCTATAATTAGTTCAAGATTTATTTTCGATTTATAGAAAGAGTAACATCTATTGAAAAATTCCTACTATGTTGGTAATCTATAAAATATGAAAATAATAAATTTGATGATAAATTATTTATCTATTATTTCATCAAATATTATAAACTAGTAGCCAAAAAATTCCTAGAGTGACCAGAAATCACAACACTGTTCATGAATAAGAATTAACAAATTAATTTCACTCTACTATGTCCAAATCTTTAAAAGCTTACTTTAGCTTTCAGATTATTTTATGGAACACTTAAATGTTGCTGAATCCTATTTTTTGCCAAAAAAGCAATTTGTAAAACTCAAGTGTTGCATTATGTAATAGAACTTTTAAAAAGGCTATTTTGTCTATTTATGTATGATAAGAATTTTAACGTTTGGCACAAAATTTATTGTTAAATTTTAAGTTGTTTAATATTTGTTAGCTTTGCACTTTCAAACATAATTTGCAAATTGCAGCATTACACTATGTAATACTTGTTTAAAAAAATAAATAGAAAAACTGTTTTGTCTATCTATTTGTGATAAGATTATAAATGTTTGAGGTGAAATAAATAATTAAATGTTGAAATTTAATGTTTTAAATTATAAAATGTTATTTCGCATGAACTTTTATATCTATGATGCTCTCTGTATCCCTACAAGTCCTTTCAATTAATCAAATAAACCCTCATCAACAGAAACTCATAACAGAAATATTGCTCCCTACAGATTGTCATCTATTGCGGGCTTGCAAAAAAGTTTCTATGAAATGAATAAAAGACAATCATTCACATCTACAGAGTGCATTTACAGAGGAAAAAAAAATTTTAAACTGATAAATCATCATTTTGGTTGGTTGGAACTAGAAAATACAGTAGACTTCCCAAGTTAAAACTTTTTATTTTTAACTGCACTTTGATAGTTTAAATAGTTATAATCATACTCTCTCTCGGTGTGTGTGTGTGTGTTTTTTTAATTTATATATGTGTATGATTACTATGTTTGTCATAGTTCTGTGCAACAAACTGAAATGAATTTCTTCCCATGTGAGGAGTTTATTTGTATAATTATCCCAGTGACTGAAACAAAAAAATGATTCAAGAGCATTTTAGAGTAAGTTTATCTGATAAAATTCTATTTACGTTAACTCAAATTGAATATATTCTATTGAATCACATAAAAGTGCTCCTCCGATATTTTTGTCACTAACATTGATTGAAATGAGAACGTATATTTTAAAAAATGCTGTGAAGATATCTTATTTACATCGCAATTCTTATACATCCATTAACAAGTACTGTTTGCTTCCTTTCATTGAAAAAATGTCAACTTTCTACTAGACTTGCCCCACCATGAAGCTGTTGCGTACAATAATTTTAGACTATTAGGCGTTAGTTTTAATGGTATTAAGATATGCTTTCTGTATAAAGTATCAATTACTGCCGATATAAACGCATTTGTAAGAGTTTTTTTTTTAACTATGTAGGTTTTATTGATTTACTGGTTATTGAAGATGTAGATCCCTTTTTCATTATTTTTCTTCATTGTTCATGTTGTGTGGTGTAGTGTTTTTTATACTATAATTTGTTTAGTAATATGACAAATTAGTCTGAAGAAAGTATAAAGTATTTATTTTAAATAAAATATAATTTTGCTGAAGTAACAATTGTGTTTTCATTCAAACTTTTGTTGAACAACACAGTCCTAGCAGATCAACAGTATATTAAAGACATGGCAAATATTCTAATTTTTGATGATTAAGATTTTCACATCACTAGATTGAAAAGGATAGCACACTGCTGCCGTAACCAACATAGCGTGTATGGTTATTGCCGTACTGTATCAATCAAAAATACAAGGCAATTATTTTATCTACTTTAAACGAGCTGATGTGTGTGCATCGCATGACTTCCTTTTACTTCAATTTAATGTCATTTCCTCATTAGTGGCAATTTTAATGTGATTCAATTGTTTACTCTAAATATCACCAACAGTGGGCAAATTAAAACCAATTTTTTTTTTAAAAAAGAAAAAAAATCGCCAAGTTGGTGACAAAACTTGGCGACCAAAAGACTGGTGATATATCGCCAAGTGTCTGACAAATTATAACACCACTTGAGTTTACATCGAAATTAACAATGATTTCCCCTCAAAAAGGGGCAAAAGACCCCCTTAGAAACATCCGAATGCAACTTAAAAGAAAGGTGCACAACTAGACCCCATTAGGAGTCTACGTACCAAATTTTACCTTTCTAGGACATACCGTTTTTGAGTTATGCGAGATACATACGCACATACATACGGACGTCACGAGAAAATTCGTTGTAATTAACTCGGGGGTCGTCAAAATGGATATTTCGGGTGTCTGTACGTTCCTAGGCATATATCCAATTGTGATCGGGTCGAAAAAAAACTCAACATTCATTCGGGTGTGAGAAAACGCAATTAAGGCCGATTTTTGAGTGAAAATTTTTTCGCGAATACAATACTTCGTTTTTTGTAACAGGAAATAAAAGAGGCGAAGCTGTCAGCAGGATTCTTCTGAAAGGTGGCGATTGGGAGGAGGAAAGGGGGGTAACTCAAACCTCAAACTCTTTAGAGATTATATACGTTGAATACTATTTCTTCTGTGAACATTCCAATAGAACAATTTTTTCAAGTATGTCCTTTAAAAGTTGAAAAGGAACAAATGATCTGTTTTTTTTTTTTTTTTTTCATTAGTAGAGGATAGATCAGGCGCTTCGCTGGTATACTTTCTTTTTCTTTCTTTAAAATATATACTTCCAGTTTTTTTTTTTTTTTTTTTTTTGCCTGGTTTTCCATAAACGTTTTTTACTTATACAAGGCAACTTTCTTTCCGACTTATGAGGCTTTCCATGTGCCAGTGGTGTCGCTACGAGAGGGAAAGGTTCCCCCCAGGTGTCACCCGTCAAGGGGGTGACACCCCCGAAGTGGAATTGCAAGTTTTTGAAAAATTAAATACTTTAATTTAGAAAATTTCTCCCAATATTTTAGATTGTATTAACTTTATCAAACGCAATTGTATCAATACGGGGGAGCTACTACCAAATTGGATAAAAGAATTGTTGGAAGATATAGATATTTCATTCTGAAAATTTCCCCCGACATTTTCAATTATATTTCATCTATCAAGCAGAGTAGCATCACTATGGGGAGGTGGGGGGCATTTGCACTGGGGCTGTCATCCTTCTGGGGGGTGACACCAAACCTGCATCTAAGAGTTTCTGAATATATAAATCCTGATACGTTTAAAACTATGTTTCATCTATTAAAAGCAGTAGCATTTCGACGGGAGGGGGGGGGGGTGCGTGCTCCAAGTAGCTGCGTTCATAACTCACTTTTCGACCCGGTAAATACCCGCTCTGGCTCCACAAAAAACCGATTGAAAAATTCCCCGTTTCCATGTAAAAAGAGGTTCTCCCATTATACCAGAGAAAGCAGTTTTTACCCAGCATCCTTAGCGGCTAGTAGACGAACTTGTTCTTCTTTGTAATGCATTCTGGGTAAAAACGCCGCTTTCACTCCAGAAAGATTCCACATAAACTCCGCAAATAACCGGAATGCGGAGAAAAGCAGGTTTTTTTCTGGGGTCGAAAGTGTCCATGGAAACGGCCCTAGTGATAACCTTTAAGAGGGCAAGTTATATAAAAAATATTCTTAGTTTTTATTGGACTTCTGTACATTATCCCACTTAAAATTCCATTATAACACAAATGTTGTTGTTTCTGAACATTGTAAGAATTTCATGTTTGCGACATAGTGTTAAAACTTTTTTTTTTTTTTTTTTTTGAAGTGAAAACTTCTTTAAACGCGTTGATCATTATTGAGGTGGAGAAAACCATCCATTTCGCGACACTATCACCTCACCTCACCGACATTTGGAATACAGCGTATGCGTGGCTTCTCTCTACTCCTTTACGTGCGTTGTTTTCATTGGGATTAGGAGCCTCAGTAGCGGTATAGTGCCTGGAAAGAGTAGTGTGCCGATCGGCGGGGAAAAAGTGAGGTCAGATCTGAGGAAAATCCAGGTGGCGCTGCACTCGAGTAGTACGTTATGCTCCTCAATCAGACTCGTTTTAAATCAGCGATTGCATGCTGATTTCGCAGTTTAAAAACCCCGTTTTTCGGATTAATTTTATTTCTGCGCAAGAGACAAATTCTGTAATAAGTGCTAATTGTTACATGGGTGTTCGTTTATTTTTTGAAGCATATAAAATTACCTTATTACCTTATTATAAAACTACCTTACTTCAATGAAAATATTAGACTATAAGGGCCCATTCATTAAATGCGTAAGGGTCCTAAGGGGGAGGGGGGTTGGAAAAGCCTCTACGCACCCTTACTTGGGGGGAGGGTCAAACTCATTCTTACATAATATTTTCCAAGTCGATATTTCACATTAGACATTGCGCGGTCAAGTAATTTGGCAGAGATTATGTTCCATTTGCGTCTGGAAGGTAAGAAACGTGTTAGGATAAGATGTTTTTTTATTTGTTTTACAAATAATTTATAGTGTAAAATATAATAAAGGAGTCGCATTGCGTACGGCATGTTTTATTTGTAATTAATATTACATCAAAAAAAAAAGTCGAAAAAACATTCAGTTTAGATTTTTTTCAGTAACTATTTCTTTACGCAAAAGGTTTAATTTAAAAATGTGAATTTAATAACGATTCCAGTGATGTAACGGTTCAAGATTTGTTATTTTATCATTTTGAAAAACGAAATGGAATCTTACATAAGAATGGGGGGGGGGGTGAAAATTCTTACGTACCCTTACATGGGGGAGGGAGGGTCAAAAATTGCCAAAATCATCCTTACGTAATTAATGAATGGCCCCTAAGTATTCAATAACAGCGCGTCTCTTATTTCTCTACTAATAATAAAGCCGAGTCTCTCTGTCTGGATTTCTGTCCGGAATTCTGTCTGGATCCGTGTGACGCGCACAGCGCCTATACCGTTCGGCCGATTTTCATGAAATTTAGTACAAAGTTAGTTTGTAGCATGAGGGTGTGCACCTCGAAGCGAATTTTCGAAAATTCGATTTTGTTCTTTTTTTATTTTTAAATTTTAAAAACAGTTTCCGAAGCAGAATTATCATAAGATGGACGAGTAAATTACGAAATTATCCTGACGTGGAATCGTAACATGGGAAGAGCGAATGAACATAGCCAATTGGCGAGAAATTCATCATCCATTATTTGTAAATATACAGGCTAATCAAATGACCTTTTAATTTTCTCCTTCGGACAAAGTCGTGCGGGTACCGCTAGTTACAAAATAAAACTGCTTCTAAATTCTTGAAGCTAATTAAAATTATCAGGGCTTCTCAGTCTGAGTCGAAGAACAGGATAATCTACTTTTACACCTTTGACCAAAATAGTAGCATTGATTTGTAAATTTTCTTCTACTTCAATAATGATCTTTTTATCGTCAATATTATTTTCCACATAATTTTCATTATATACAAAAGCTACAATATTTGGAGATTTTTTAAATTTCATACAAACCCAATATTCGTTAGGCAAATTAATATGAACAATTTCATCTATAATAGATTTATACGTGGTTATTTCAGTTTCATCTGCGGAAAGATCAAGTTTTATTTTTTTCAAACAGGGAACATTTTTCTTAACTGCATAATTCCTGATGGACCTTTGCTTTGGTATTTTTTTAGTGAAGTATGTTGGCAGATTTGGGAAAATTGTCGTAATTGCCTCGTCTTTTAAAAAAAGTTTTCCCCGGGGAATCAAAACTTCCTCACCATTTATAATATGCTCATTATGCGTTTCAATAAAATGTTTTTCGAAATACAGAGCACAAATTGAGCAATATTTATCAAAAACTTTATCTAACCTGGGAATTAACGAGTTCCACTTTAGTTTTTCTTCATCTGCTGGAGCTTTAAAAAGCGATACTTTTTCTTTGCATGTTTTGTATCCACTTTTGCACCCTGGTACGAAACAAGATAAAGCTTTACTTCTTCTAATATTAAACTTTGATGCCTCCATTAAAAGCCTTAAACGCTGTTTCATGAAATATTCACGAAATAAAGGTAAAAAAGAGAAACGCGGAACTAAATTGTAACAAAATTCCGCGTCTACTAATGTAAACACCGCGAAATTGAACGTACACCTCGACCGCACTGCCCTCTAGCGGTTTTCATACATTTTGTCTTCAAGAATCGAAGGGGAAAAAGCGCCGATCGGCACACTATTCTTTCTAGGCACTATAGTAGTGGGGGCTAATACAGTAAATTCGTTACGTGGTGATTTGCGTAAATTGAGTATGTGTAGTGTGTGTTATTTTTATGCATGAAAAACTGAATACACAAAGTAAAAATTTATTTTCATATATTTCCTATATTTGCATCTTTATTTACTTTATAAACGAATTGAAACAGTGACCATACCGAGATGCGCTCGGATTGCTGATAAACGTAAAAACTAGACTAGCTGATATTTTGAATTTACAAAACATAAAATTTGTTTTTAAAACTACAATTAATTTTAAATGAAAATTGAACGCCCCACATCACACGTATAAACACACCAAATTTATTTTGCAGTTTTAAGTTTTCACTTCTATCGGCAGTCCCATGGCTGCCTTTTTTTTATTTATTTATTTATTTATTTATTTATTTTAGTTTTTAATTGATCTGCATATTATGAGACATTTTATCTACATAGGTAGAATTTAAAATTCTAAAAGAAATAAAAACCGATTGACTTCAACTTTTTTGGCAAAAAAGCCTCAAATTTCTAAAATTCATCTCTTTTGGCGGTTTTTAACTTACAATTTTTTATGTTTTCATGAATTTGTACAACATAGAATATCTTTCCCGCATAGTAGGTAGGATTTAAAATAACCCCCCAAAAAAATCGAGCCTCCCTATTATGTACAAAGCTGTTGGTCGTTTCTGTTTTGCAATACCAAATCTACAAATAAAGGTACAGCGAGTTGAAAACGAAACGCTTGTTATATCACGAGTTATCAGAGTATTGGCGAAATCCTTGAATTCCAAGAAAACTGGTTTTTGGATAGCAGAAAAACTTTCAAGTGATTAAGATATTTTCTTCCTAATCTGAAACATATTTCATTAAAGCATTATCTTCAAACATCAAGCTTAAAACGGCCACGTTTTTTATGATCATTTCAGAAACTAGTTCCACGTAATTTGCATAGATGCTTTTACTGATGTTTTCGCTTGTCTGATAACTTAAGTGGTTTCAGCGGCAATTTATCGATTCTCACTGAAGAAATCACATTTTGAAGACATGTGACTTAAGGGTAAAAAGCCTTCAGAAGTTTTTTTTTTTTTTCAATTTATTTTAATGAAATTATGCGCGAAAGCAATGCGATAGAACCACTGGGATTAAAACCTTGGGCGTTTGATGCATTTTGAATTGGGTAGTTTTCCTTAAGATGAAAAGCAAAGTTGTAAAAAACAAGACGCCGTCTTTGCATACTAGAACTGTTATTAGTACACAGAACTTGTCCTCCATTATTTTATGGGCATCGAGTGTTTTTGCCTTTCCCCCTTTTTTTTTTTTTTTTTTTTTTTAATGAAATCTCACATTATAACGATTTTACTGTACATTTTAATAGAATTGTACAATATATTGGTACAAATCTTATTCGCTTTATTTAGCACGCAGCAACTATTTTGAAAATATACGTAATTTCTTGTGAGTGGGCATCCACTTTTACCATGACCTGGTGGGCTTAATGGAGCCTTGCATTTAATTTGAAACATAAAGTTTCCGAAATCGTAAACTTTACATTTTGAGTATATTTGATATTGAAAGAAAAATGAAATCAAATAATATGCACTTAATTACCCTTGTGCCTTGGAAATATTATTTTAAGGTAGTTATTTATCTTTTAATACATTTCTATTTTTAAAGAAACCAGAAGCTGTTATGCGCCAGTTTATCTTTTTTTAAACTTTGACCACATTCCGTAAATACTGGGAACGACGTACCATTTCACTAACATTTTCTAAATTCCATTTTAAATTTCAAAAGGAGTGCTCTTTATTAACAATTTGATCAACAATGAAATTGAAAATGTATATTTAAGTGTTCTCTAAGTTCAAATATTCTTCTAAAATAGCGTAAGTATTGAAAGAGATACACAATAATAAATACAAATTCCAAATAACAGATTCTTCTATGTAATACAGATTCTAAAATTTAAAAAGAAAAACGCAACATTCTGTTCTAAACTAATATTAACATTCACATTTATGCAAAAAATTGATTCATATTCATAGTAAAGTGAGGGCTATAACCCGACGCCGATAAAAAAATAATAATAATGCAAAATGTTGTTCGAAACTGATACTGAAAAGCGTACATGTGTGCAAAAAATAAATATATACATTTATATTAAATTTAAAGCTACTGATGTAAAGTATTCTGACAGTCCGCACTCTTTTAGACTCAAATTTTTATGCTCCGGCCTTAAAAATGTAAGCACAATATGCTAGCTTGGAATCTGTTGCACTGTTTTTGACGAGCCCTGCTTTAACTGGGCTACTTTCCCAAGCACCAGAATCGACGTTTTGACAAGACGGCCTTTGGTTCAAAAATACTTTTAATTGTTTACTCTCCACCTCCTTCTAATTTTCCGGACTAAAATAGACTAAAAAGTAACTTAATAACAATTATATAATTAGTTAGACAAACTGCGAATATTCTGTCTAAATGTGAATAAAAAAGCTATGTGTAATAAAATATAATTTATAGGTCTATAAACTTCAAACCTCAGGTGTACCAACATTATACTTTATGGAAGACGGCATAAAGGGGAAATATTTCTTCATCGTAAAGAAGATCACGCACAAGAAACGCAAATATAATGAAGGGAATAAATCCAAACGGAGAGAAATTTACTCCTTTGATGAAACTCAAACAGCTGTGCAATTGTTTGCGATGGAGATGGGTAAACATGAAAGGTGTTACCTGAACCTGATTATAAGAGTTAACGAGCTGATGTGTGCATCACATGACTTACTTTTACTCCAATTTAATGTCATTTCCCCATTATTGGCAATTTTAATGTGATTCAATTGTTTACTTTCTAAATAACACCAACAGTTACCAAATTGAAATAAAATTTTAAAAAAAAGAAAAAAAAACGCCAAATGTGTCGCTAAGTTGGCGACAAAACTTGGCGACCAAAAGATTGGCGATACATCGCCAAGTGTACGACAAATTATAACACAACTTGAGTTCACATCCGAATGCAACCAAAAGGGAAGATGCACAACTAGACCTCACTAGGAGTCTACGTATCAAATTTCAACTTTCTAGGCTATACCGGTTTTGAGTTATGCGAGACACACATACATACGTACATACGGACGTCAGGAGAAAATTCGTTGCAATTAACTCAGGGGTCGCCAAAATGGATATTTCGAGTATCTGTACGTTCCTAGGCATATATCCACGTGTGATCGGGTCGGGAAAAAAACTCAACTTTCATTCGGGGGTGAGTAAAATGGAAATTAAGGCCGATTTTTGACTGAAAATTTTTTCGCGAATACAGTACTTCCGGTTTTGTAAAAGGAAGTAAAAACTAGAAAAAGGGATCAAACTGTAACTTTTACCCTCTATTCTTTCGATTTGCATTGTAAAAGAACGATTTCAAAAAAAATCGAACAAAATTCTACTGAATCCACTTAACTGTCCTGAAGGTACTTGCATTGAAAAATTAACAGGATGCAATAGGATTGAGATTTTAAACTCTGCTTGCTATTTTCTGCGAAACGCGAGCTCAATGTTGGCAAGGTTCCATAAAACTTTTAATGAATGAGTTGTTAAAAAGGCGCAAAGGAAGATAGGTAGGTGCAGCAACATGAAAATTCGCCTCGGCTCTGAAAAATCGTAAATCCGGCACTTGCTACTGGATTCCTTCGCCACTTAAAATTTTGAATCAAATTATTTCAAGGAATCTACTATGGTTACTAGCAGGGCTTAATTTCTAACTAAAGTGCAGGAGCTCTGTAGTCTTCAGAACCTATTTTGACGCCTAAATAGCCTGAATTCTGTCTGATAAGTAAAAATTTTTATAAAATCGGAAAGAAGCGCAGCAGTCCTTGCACTTCTTTTCGATTAATTTCTCCGAGCAATTTTATGTCGCACTAAAGCAAAATGCAATCATTAAAACTGGGGGGGGGGGGGGACATTTCTCCATAAAATTGAAGATCTCTTTCACAAATCTGGAAGTCACTCCAAGCTATACCATATACTTACACCGGGATGAATTGGCCACAACTCTGGATTTAATTATTTCTCATTCGAGTTTCGGTAGGAAAAAAAAAAAAAGAATTCACCCCTGATTCATACTCTTATTTCATTTATAAGTTACATAATACAGGGGTGATTGTGTTCCGGTATTTTACCGGATTTCCGGTATCTTCATCTTCAAAAATACCGGAACTCTTATATTTTCAGAAAACCCACTTTTGTAAAATTTAGGTTGATGTTTAATGAAAAGCCGAAAGTCCAAATTGAAGACGTTTTGTTTGGTATAAAGTGTAAGCTACCGTCATATTTTGCAATCTCTATGGTTATTGTTGAAGAACAGCTGGGGTGGGAGATGGAATAAAGGCTAGATAAGAAGAGGGAGGAGGGTTACTTGATATTTTTCCCCTTAATATTTTCTTTTCAAGATATCTAATATCGTTTCTCTGTTGCATATCTTAATATGCAGATGATGTAACTAGGAGTGCCCATTCCCCGCGACTGCGATGGCACCCCTCAATTTTACCCAGCCCCCTTTTTCCTCGAGAATTGCCACCCACTAATAAAAAGACTTGAATTCATCTAAATTAATTTCTCCAAAAGTTTCTGTGGTGTAATTTGCCTCATGGTCCCACCCTCCCTCCGACACAAACGCATGAAAATCCTTGCTGTAGCTATAATATAATAAATTGCTAAAATATTTATCCACCAAGATGACCTATGGCTTTTCTCTGTTGCAGATGCTTATGTAATAGGCTTTGCAGCCCCCCCCCCCCTCCCCCATAAAATGAATTTAACGACCTATATATATATCAAAAATATCGATATTTGGAGAGCGATATATCATGGTATTAAAATTCAGATATCGTCCAGCCCTATTGCACAGTGATCATAATACATGCTGCCCCAATTGCCCCAAACTTATTTAATTCTGAAATCTTTAACCACGGATTGTATGGAATTTTCAAACGTCCAGATAAGACGAATCTATGTGAATAAGGGAGAAAAGTAAAAATTTGATGCGCTTATTCCGCTCATTTGAATGGGACTCTGCTTCTGCAAAAGCTGACATCGGTAAAAAATAATAGATTCGTCCATTTCCGGCTGTAAAACGGATGTTTGTCTTTCCATACAATCTGTAGTCAGACAGTATGCACTTTTAGTAAATCATTGTAATTAATTTTTAAAAATTCAGATATAGTGGAGGAAAATTAAACATTCTTTGAAAAATTTTCAGAAATGAGAAAAATTAAAAGAATTTAATTCCTTCCATGCACATGGACGTATTAAGTCCAATTAAAACTTTGAGTTTTAGCCCCAACAAATAATTATATACATAATGTGTACATACAGGTAATGTGTATAGATGCCCTTCAAAACACTTTTTCTTCTTGGAAAAAAGTTCAGGCATTTTTTCATGGAGTCACAATCACCCCTGATAATATATTCTTAGTATGTTTACGTCTTGTTGAAACTTGCTAAATTTGATGACTTCTTCTATTTGAAATTTACTTTTTTCCACTCGCGCAGACAAATATCTCCTGGAGGTTTTTTTTTTTTTTTTTTTAAATCAAAATTACGTTCTGGAGTTTTTTTTTTTTTTTTTGATCGAAACAGTCCTTTTGTGTGTATGAAATACCGTACTAAAATTCGCATTTATGTTAAAACCAATGCCCCACCCAGGGCCGATCCAAGCAGGTGTGCAGAGTGTGCACCGCACAAGGGCGGCCACAGCAAGGGGCGGCCGCAGGCCGCATCATATAGTTCTTTTAATCAAGCAAAATTCCTCGAGAATTTCTCAAAAGATAACTTACAATAAGTCAAAGAAATGTGCTAAATTTTAAATGTTCAATTATCAAAGTAAGTGCCGATTTCCCGATAGCATAGCATAGTTTAAAACTAGTATGTTGTGGCCATCACGAAACTTTCTTCTATATTTTTCCTTTTTCTGATCCCTCCCCATGCTTGACGAGGAAGCAATATTCCTAACAGAAACAAAATTACACATGCAAAAACTTGACGACCATCCCAATTCGCAACTCCAACGAACTATAGGGGGCACTGCAGTCACTGTCTAATGGCGGAATTGAAAACTAAAACAAACGCATGTGGTAACGAAGAAAATGCTAAAAGTGTTGTGATTTTTGTTCGTATGTATGATTTTTTCGCTTTATTCGTTTGAAAAGATTTTTCAAAGTCTTTTGGTTATTCTGACCCATATAGAAAGAGATTAGAAACCAAAAAGTATTACGAAAGTAAACAATTAATGCAGAACACACAGTAAGTTGTTCTGAAGCAGCCATTTTCACGATGTTGAATTCGGAATTCATAAATTTTTGGTTCGCTTCGAACGGCATTTTCATTTTGTACCGTTTTTTCTATACATTAGTACATATTAAGTTCAGTTTCGTGACATTTCCAGCATTTGTTGACATTTTTGTCACATAGTGCACATACGTGGCAGACTGTCAAGAGTAACGTTTAACACTAGATAATTTATTTCTATGACTATATGATTGGATATCCAAAGAAATCATGCATTTAATTCATTCGTCATGGAAATGATTTACCCAATATGCGAAATCTTGTCAAGATACATTATTCTTTCACATAATTTCAAAACCATACCCCTATAAACAGATTTTTGGCGAACTTTTATTTTTTATTGTTCAAATTCTTAACGTTCTTTCTGGATTTTTCAATCTGTTCTGCGATAAATATTTTCAAGAAAATTTATTTGCATACTGTCTATTCCAGTAGGATACTGTAGTAACAAAGGTTATTTAAATCATTTATGTAGAATTAGGTTAAGGAAAAGTGTCCAGTCAATGTTGTTAAGTTCGTTTTTTTTTCATCGAATTGAAAAACTGATATTTATTCAAATTCACTCAGAACAAAATAAATAAAATGTGTACTCACAGTTTATATATGGTGGTAGTTTTCTTTTCAGTTGATTGACCATTATTTCTTTTTACTTATCGAATTCTGTAATCTTACTATCATTTTATTCCACTCATGATAAAAATTAAAAATGGTTTAACTAAAAACGCGAAAACTCGCCAAGGCTACTTTGCTTGCACAATACTAAAACTACTATAACCCTAAACAAATTTGGCGAAACCTTTCAGCTGAGAATAAAAGGAATAAAGTAAATTCTTTCTCGGTTAAACATTTTTCATTTTGTTCTACGATAATAAATTCAAGAAAATATTTTGCATACTGTCCATTCCAACTAAATGCTGCTGTAAAATATGATTAGTTAAATTAATTTAAGATTAAAAAAAACTCATATTCTTACAAATTCATACAAAACAATAAAAAAATTTACCTGGTATAACGTTATCCAATTTTGTTAATCCAGAGTTTTCTTGTTTACGCTTCCACCATTTAATACTTTTTTGAAAGAAATAAGAAAAACTAACATTATTTTGAGAAGCTCGAGAATACTACTAAGGGACGAATTATTTTCTGTAGCTGAAAGCGAACTAAGACACATCGATTGCGTTAATAAATACTCAGAACAAACTGCCTGTGTTTGCGTCAACAGACACACGTGATGCGCAACGTGGCAATGTTTTAGTTGCATTCGCAGTTTTATAAATCACCGCAAGGTAACGTATTCGAGCGCTGGAGTTCCGAATGTCTGAATTATTGTAAAAACAAAACAAAGAGCGAAAATTGAAAGTTACTTTAAAAGCCTTACTTGAATTAAATACAAATATTTTATTTATTAACAAACATAAGATGGCAACAGTTAAAAATTTTGAATCATTGAGATAATATTTCCGATCATTTCCATACAATTAAAATCACGAGAAATACGCAGACGACAATCTATTACGATTTATCTTTCTTATTGTTGCATTAATAAAACTATTTTTATTCGCAAAAAAAAAAATAAAAAAAAAATCAACACCTCTTGGAGCGATTGGAGTCAAAATTGAACCAAAGCCTGTTTACGTATGGATTCACATATATTCCAAATTTCAACCAGAACGTAGCATTACTTCTTGACATAGGGCACTCACAATGGAAAAAAAGAACGGGCGATTGCGCTACCCCCTTTTTAGCTGTTGACACCAAAATAAAATCAGCTCTTATACCCACTAAGGGCTACTTGTCAAAAATTTTTTGCTTGATTCCGTTCGTTATTTCTTGAGATACAGCAGTCACAATTGACTACAAAAAACGTTCTATAGCTCAACCCCCCTTTGGGTTATTGACACCAAAATTGAATCAGCACCTGCTCCTGTTAATGGCAACATATGGACCAAATTTTGTTTGATTCCGCCAGTTACTTCCTGAGGAATAGCAAGCACGCGTAACTCAAAAAACGTCCCATTGCTCCACCCCCCTTGGAGGAATTCGCGCCAAAAACTAATGGGCACAAGTTCACATACGGGCACATATGTGTACCAAATTTCGTTCGATTTCATGCGGTAGTTTTTGCTGTAGAGCGGCCACAAAAAACTGGTCACACACAGACGTGACACACATACATACACACACACATACATACACACACACATACACACACACACACAGACAGACAGACATTTTCCAAAAATGGTCGAAATGGACTCAGCACACCTCAAAACGTTTGAATCCGTCAAAATTCGAAATTCGAAAATTTGCACGAATCCAATACTTTCTTCTATATATTAGATATAGAAGAAAGTAAAAATAGATTGTTAGGGAACATTGTGTTGGTTCATTGTCCATTAATATATACTCTTTACACACATGCTTCATTTGGTTACAAAATTTATGACAGAACCGGTAATCAGGCATAAATACAGGGGAGGGGAGATGAGGGAAATGGCCTCCTCCTGAAGCATGAAAGGGTGCCTTCTAAAAGGAGCACTCAGGGCCCAGGGCGGCCACTAATGCTTACCCCCCAAGCTTTTACAGACCTAAACAATGAAGACGTATTTTATATATTATATTTAAAAAAGCTATACTGATTAGATACTCTCGCAAGCATTTCAAACAAATTCTATTTTCAACAATAGCGGCTGCGTGGAGAGACAGTGGAAAATTGCGACTCCCCTGAGAGTCAAACATATATGAATGAACTAACATTTTGTAATTTTCCTCCTTTACAGCATTTTTTTCGAATTAAAATCATGGATGAACTGCCCGGTTTCAAATCAGGGCTCTTGCCCGGGGTAGTAAATTTAAACGTAGCTCCAAAACGAAGATCCAAAAGAATGCCATGACCTCCTTGACGAGATTAAAGAAGGCTTAAAATGGCGTTTTTAGGACTTTAATTTCGGAAAATTTTGCTGTTTGAACCATCGATCTTAAGGACACAATTAAATCTCTGATTCATCCCTTCCAACTTAACTTAATCAAACATAGTCTGAAAATGTTGGCTTTAAAATCCAAAATGTGTTTTCAGAGTACAGCCCTTCTTAATGTCATCAAAAATTGCTTAATGACATTTTTCGTATTTCTTTTTCGAAATTTTTGCGATGGAGAGCCCCAAAATCCATTCCCAAACATTACTACCAAAGATAGTCTCAATTAGCATCTTTAGAGAGGCCCCTAATCCCACCCCTTCAGTTTGAAATTGACTTCAATTTCAAAAACAATGCCTAAAATACGATTTTGGGACTTCAATTCCTAAAAAACTATAGAGGAGCCTGGCTTATGTAACTTTTCACAGCGCTAGAGCATACCCATCAATCGTCGAAGTGAGGTGGACAAAAGTCTATAGTTGTGTTTTTCAGATATCAATATCGAAAAATATCCGAAAGATTCGCCGAAGCTTCCCAGTTTTGTTAACGTCACCAAAGATGGCATAAAATTGCGCTTTTAGAAATATCCGCTTGGGAGCTCCAAAACCCTTATTTCTCAAAAATAGCCTAAAAAGGATTTTAGTTCTGAAAAATATTTCGGTTCGGAATTTTTTCACGTTTTCCCTATCGTTTTCAAATATAGCCAAAAATAAAAAATGGGTTTTTGAAACAATATTGCCGAGAAATTACCAGAGGAAAGCCACCAGATCCCCTACCACCACCAAAGACAGCCTAAATTTGCATTTTAAACTTTAATTTCGAAAATTTTCAATGGGAGATGATTGAATC
Source organism: Uloborus diversus (assembly GCF_026930045.1). Lineage (NCBI taxonomy): Eukaryota > Metazoa > Arthropoda > Arachnida > Araneae > Uloboridae > Uloborus > Uloborus diversus. Next base: position 158,664,023 of record NC_072737.1, on the reverse strand, counting down.
TCCCTTCTTCTAGCAACGTCAACAAAGATAACCCAAAACTGCTAGTTTAAAAGTTCAGTTTCGGAAAATTTTCGGGAAGAGCGCCGATCTTTCCTAAGCTATTGTCAGAAAAAAAAATAGTTTCGAATTGATTTCAATTTTGAAAGAATTTTAGGAGAGAACTCCAACATTAACTTTTCCCCTGAAGCCTCGAAAAAGTTCCTAAAATAGCATTATTTGACGTCAATTTCGAAAATTTCTCCATGCACCTTGAATGCACCCGACTCTTTTCTCCTTGCAACCAAAGATTACTAAAACTATTTTTCGTACGCCAATTTCGATAATATTCTGGGAGCAATCCCCCCTCCCCTGATTTCCCCTCCTCCGTTCTTTCTTTGATGTCACCGAAGACAGACTATAAAATGCGTTTTTACGACTAGTAAATTGAAGGCAAGGCGCCTGGCACGCAGCCCTTCGTTTTCTGAAAGGGGTCAGAGGCTCCTGGAATAATAGTATAGACTAGTAAATTTTGGTATCTATTACTTTCTTCAAAGATATAAATTGTACCTTAGAAGTTTCTTACTATGAAACTTTTCTTCCTTTTTATAAGTTCATCATTCTTGCTTTTTTTTTTCTCTTCTTTTCTTTTTTAAACTAGAACTTGATATAGAAATTTGAAGAAGTATTTATATGGAGGTCAAAAACTAGTCAAAATATGCAAATTACTCTTGAGGGGCGGCACATTAGGTCTTTGCACACGGGCGGCCGACACCCTAGGATCGGCCCTGGCCCCACCCCCTCGCTGCGCCAATGCTTTTTTATCATATAGGTATACATCGTTTATAATAACTACTTCTGACCTCATACATATTTTAATACAGAGATCGCCATCTCTGGCTTGGTTGCAGTAATAAGTAAGTATCAAAATATTTTGGCACTACATAATATAAGAGTGAAGAGTTATCAAATAAAACTCGTGCACAGTGTCCTCAAAAATCATAGTCGGACCCTGCTCTCAGTTCTATTTTCTAAGTTGATAGTAATAATATTTTTAGCATGGGCGCCCACCTAGGGGGGGAGGGGTCATGGTCCAGAATGCGCCATTAAAAATTTTTAGGAGGGAGTGTTTTGAGGAGTATTTTTCTCCTTTTTTTTTTTTTTTGGTGGGGGCTCTTGTTTTTGAGGGGGTCTTCCCGATATTTAGGAGAGTGCGGTCTTGCTTTTAGGGAGGTTGGCACCCCTGCTTTTAGGAAAATAGCGTTGCACAATGGGGTCGTTTCTAATATTTTAAAAGTATTTTTTTTCTGAAAGAACTTGATTAAAAACATAGGATATAACCATTTTTTAAATAATTTGTTTAAGTTTAATATTTTTAAAAAAAATACTTAAATCGGTGATCTTTCATTGTTTACATTTCTTGCCGATGACATCACAAATGATGAAATGCCATTCTGTGTTGCCATGTGTTTCACAGAGCAAAACATTTAATTCGCATCTTTACTCACGTGTATTGGCAACGATATGGTTGATCGCAAGCGTAGAGCGCAATTTTAATTCGCTTCTTGATTATCATAACGTGGAAACGCGGAACAAAGATGCGCCAAAAAGCATCATTTGTGACGTCATGAAGACCAAGCCTTGTTTGAAAAATCGGACATTTAAAAAAATAATTAAAAAATAACTGTTGGGAAAATGAAAGAATTTTTTGGGTCCATGTTATTTTATTTATTTATTTATTTTATTATTTTTTTTGTCTTATTCTATCAATTTCAGTGACTAAAAGTACTACTTTTGACTAAACAACCCCATTACTTTGGAAGCTTATTAGTACGAAAGTTAAAAAATATTTCTCAACTGAAACTAATAGCAAGCACCTCGAAGAACACGACGAGAAGTAAAGAAATATAAATCGTCCACTCTCATCTCTGCTTCTCCAATGTTGACATTTCTGCGGACACAAATGTGGTCTTATATCCTGAATAAATTGGTAAACATGCTATGGAACAATGGCTTCTTTCGGATCGATGAAAAAAACAACCAATCGCCGGAGTGAAGCTCAATCTGTTTGAGTTTATTGGTGATTTACGAAGGCTATTTTTATTCTAAGTGCTCCCATCGTTTTCGTCGATGAGCTGTTTGCACGTAAACTTCCACTTCGTGTGTTAATCGATATCTTCTGAAGATTCCCTCTAAAGAAACTTCGTTTTCCTAATTAATAGCAATTTGTTTTAACAAAGTGTTCAGCAGATTATGAAGAATTATTACAAAGTTAACTTCGGAGTTCATTAGAAGCAAGAGCCGAGCACAAGAGTTTTGGGATCAAAACAAGGAAATGTTGTCAAGATTTACGACGTCAACAAAGAAAGTTTTAAACAAACTTGTTTCCTAGATTCGTTCATATTTTAAAATGTTATCCAACCTATACCAAATTGAAGAATTTTTAGATCATGCTTTTAATCGTTATAATATTAAATTCAGTATCGAATTGACGCATGTGCGTTCAAAGATTAATTTAAAGAAAAAAATACAACTTTTTACTTTTTTTTATTTAATTTTTTATAACAATGTTATTGTTTTATGATAAGTCTTTGTTTCGAAGAAAACTACTTTTACTGTTACAATCTATTCAAATGAGTACCTTTTAACACTATTACGTTTATCCACTTATTACACATTTCCTCGTGTAAACATACAAAACGTCAAGCCTTCATGCGTAAAAAACAAAAAAATAATAATAATAAAAAATTATTTTGAATTATGGCATTTTGAATTCAAATTATGTTTTTTGCAATAACGAGTGTGTGAGTGTGTGTGCATGTAGGCGTGTGTGTGGGGGGGGGGTATGTGCGTTTGTGTGTTGGGGGTATGTGTGTAGGCATGCGTGTTTGTGTCTGCGTGCAGGTATGAGTGTGTGGGTAGTTGTGTGTATGAGTGTTTGTGTCTGAGTGGATGTGTATGTGTGTGTAGGTATATGTGTTTGTGTCTGTGTGCAGGCATGAGTGTGTGGGTAGTTGTGTGTAGGTGTCTGTATGTGTGTGTATGTGTTTGAGTGTGTGTTTGTGTATGTGTGTAGGTGTATGTATGTGTGTGTGTGTACGTGTGTGTATGTATGCGTGTAAGTGTAGGATATTGACGCAACCTGGAGACTTTGCTCGCTAGAGGAGTAGCATCGTGAGGCGGCCGCGGCCAATCGACGGTGGTGCTGCAGAGGGTGCTGGTGGGAAAATAAAATGATAGCACATCAAAACAGTCGAATGAACGCAATAAGCAATCGTGATTGCTCAATAAATAGATTTTAGAAAATTTTCTGAAATTTTTTAATTAGTGTTCTTTTTAAGTCTTTGCATTATTTTTTTCAAAATAATAACAACAAAATACGGACTTATTTATCTGTTCATTTATTTATTCATATGTGTAGCTTTATAATTTATCTGTTTATTTATTTATTCATATTTGTAGCTTTATATCGATAGACATTTTTGTTGCAATCCAATTCTACGTCTTGGTTTCTATAAATTTTATGCTTAGATATTGAGAAAATATGCTTAATTTTAAAATTTTCTTGATAAAAAAAAAGATATTGGAATTAATTGAAAAGTACAAACCAGCTTGTTGTTAATTTTCCATAGAAAATAAATGAATTCTGAAATGGTTGTCTTCTTTTTAAGTCTTAGTATGAATATTTTTTAAAAAGTAGTGATAAAAGTACTGATTTATTTATTTGCTTATTTTTATTTATTTATTCATTCATATTTGTAGCTTTATATTGATAGACATTTTTGTTGCAATCCAATTCTACGTCGTGTTTTTCATAATTTTTACACTCTGTTATAGAAAAATGTGCTTAATTTAAAAATTTTCCTAACAAAATTTGATTTTATTATTGGAATTAATTGAAAAGTACAAAGCCGCTTATTAATTCTCTGCGGAAAATAAATGAATTCTGTAAAAGTTGTTTCCCTGCGAACGCAGTGTCAGTACAGTGGAAGCCTCAATACGTGTGTTTGCTGTCAAAGCAATCCGCAGCTAGAAGGGAGAGGGGGAGGGGAATCATTCTAACAGTTTATGAGAAGGAATCCGATACTATTTAATAGCAACTAATCGGGTTATTTTTTTACAAAAAAAATGTATATTTTGCTTGCGTTGTTATTTTTTTCATCTGTTAAAAATGTATTTTTAAAATAACTGGAAGTTCAGTTGAATGAAAAAGAAGTAGCTAATATCTTAAAAATCAATGTAGGCTTGTAAAGAAAAAGTAGGCGCGTTCAACACTGGATGATCTTGTTATTCTAGACTGGTATACATATAATAGTAATAAAATAATAATAATAATAACAACAATAATAATAATAACAACAATAATAATAATAATAATAATAATAATAACAACGATGATGACGATGATGATGATGATGACAGTAATAATAATAGTATCCTTCTTGTCCGAGCTAAAAGAAAGCTTATCGGATATTGCATACCTGAAGTACCTATGCTTTAAAAAGCAATGTTAGATTTTTTACTGTAGTAAATTAGTTCTATAATTTGATTCACAGCAAAGTTGATTAGCAGCGTAGCTGTGATCTCGCTCCCACAGTACACACAGTAATATGCAAATACATATGTATGTATTTATGTGGCATTTTTGTACGTTATTAAAACAAAGTACCGTAAGTCCATTAAATACTATTTTGGAACATGAAGTAAGATTGACTGTCAACAGATAAATAATACTATTGATTACATAATTTGACTCTGCCTTACATGGGCGTAGCCAGGATTCCCATTAGGTAAGGGGAAACAGAGGCGCAACCAAAAGGAGCTTCCCTTAGGGAAATCCCCCCCCCCACTCCCGAACCTGGTGTTACGTAGCTGATCCTAGTGTAGTGACAAATAAAGCATTTTTATAAATCAACCTCTCCCCAGATGACGCCCCTGGGAACAAGGTTACTTATCTTTACTAAAATCGGTTTTTAGGGAAGCTGTGTTTACAAAATGTTTGAAAGTACGCATAAAAGACTTTCAATAAAAGTTAAGTAAAATGGTATTTTGTACAAATGTGAAGGAAATTGTAAGGAATAAAAAAAAACGATATTGCATTCAATTATACTTACCAAAGCAGAATGCATTGTGCTAAACAGAAATTGTAGAAATTACATAATTAAGGCGTTAAATTTTCAAATGAAGGCGATCGTTTGTGAATTTGTTGTTTTATTAACTTTGCTTTTATAATTTAAAAGCTGAATATGTTTTTCAAGTGTACAGAAATACTTGTTAGTATAATTTTACTATGCAATAAATGCCTTATAACGCACAACCGCTCTATGTAATGAATGCATTGTAAACAGTTTTTCCTTAAATGCTCTCTTCCAAACATGCTTATGTGACGCCAATATCATTCTTGGTACTAAATTTGTCACCAGTTTGCAAAATATCGCCAATTTATCATACTACAGTTTACATTGAAATGTTCAGTGATTTGCCAGAAAAACACAAGCGAGAACTCTAGGGGCGCCCCGATGGAAAGTCACTTCGACCTCCCAAAATTTTCTTTTTTTCGTCAAACTTTGTCTGAAGATTTGACAAATTTTGGCAAACAACTGCAATTTAATTTTTAAATGCCTGAATTTCCCATATGTGCGACTACCCGTATTTAATCATTCAGCAAAATTTCTAGTGCCATTCGGCAAATTGAGGATTTCCAATCCTCCTAAAAATTTTAGTTCGGAGAACCCCTGAAGAACTTTTTTGGAGCAGCCAATTGTAACCGCAAAGGAAGGTGCATAACTAGATCCTATACAAGCCTTACATACGAAACTTCACCGAACTACTGTTCATTTTCCTAAGCCGAGACTTAGCGTCAATTTGCGCATGCGTCAGTTCTGCTTTGATTTTATCAAAATAGGGAAGGAATCCCGGAAGTAAAAGGTTCAACATAACGTGTTCAAGGACGGCAAGTGCGAGCGGTAAGTGCCCATCCTCAACCTATCGCCCCTTTTTGAAATGGAATCTGTCCTGAGTGGTAGTCTTTGCTTTCGAGAACGGACAGTACAGCTTGCCGTTTTTGAGCAATGCGAGATGTATATGTGCGTTATACGCACACACGCAAACATCTCGAGAAAACTCTTTATAGTTAACTCAGGGATATTCAAAATGGATATTTCGGTAACCTGCCTATACTATACTTCTGTACGTACATATGCACGTACGGTCGCACGGACGTGGCGATAACAACTAATTAACATTTACACAAGGGGGAACAAATTGGAAATTTAGGGCAACTTTCAAGCACAACTTGAGTAAAAAAAAATTGCTCGAATACAGTACTACTTTTACTTTGTACAAGGAAGTCAAAATTAACCGCATATGCCGATTAAAAAGCGTTCCAATTGCAATAAAAAATATGCTTACACTTGAAATAGCGGAACCTTAACGAGGTAGCTACATTCGGTCAATGCGGAACCATTTCATCTTTTCATAAAAGTTCATTAAACAATCGAAATTCTCCGCTTTGCCAAGGATAAAACTGACTTTGAATTGTGAAACCACCTATCACGTCACTTAATGGTCGTGTTTTCAAAAAAAGAAAAGAAAAAAAACTAGATAATAGAGAGACATTCTCTCTCTCTCTCTCTCTACTTCCTTGTTTTGCTTCGCCCCACGCAATGCGTAATAACTTGATTGCTAACTTATTTCAGTTCCAAGAATTCATATTTGTCGGCAAATTTCAACATGGCCATGTTTTAAGTCAGTGATTCCCAAAATGGGAGCGATCGCCCCCAAAGGGGCGATCGAACTCTTCTAGGGGGCGATTAATTTCTGAGGGGCGAAGGGGGGCGACCGGTATTCGGATACCTGGTAATGGGAAATTCTTGACCTTTCAAAAACTATATTTATTAAAACAAATCGGTACACAATTCAGAAATACCTTTCAGAATACCTATGTTGTGTAATACCGAACCAAGCATATGACACGTCAAATCAAAGAAAGTCGTTCCCAGAAAATAAGGCATGTGTGATTTACAGCTCAATCAAATCTGTTTGGATTTAAAACAAATCCCCAAAGCGAAAAATAATATCTAGGGTAAAGAGCCCAGTAATTGGCACTTTAAGAGTTTGTCTTTAAACTTACCTCTGTTTTCAGTACTTAGAAAAAAAATACTCTCTTGCAAATGTTTTTGTATCAAAGAGTGCACATCTGTGCATCTATTTGGTTCACTAAAATCAAAAATTTTTGAATCGATACTTTTATAAAAATATGCATATAAAAAGTTACCAAAATCACCAGTAATTGGCACCTGATACCTCAGTGTATGACACCTTGTGATCCAGTAATTGGCACATGTTAATAGAACTGGAAAATCACTTTATTTTTTACTTTTAAATTACATACAAATTTTATCATCATAAGGAACATGAGTAATGAAAATGTAAAGTAGGTAATCTTCTTTACTAATAATAAAGCTGAAAGTCTCTCTGTCGGGATCTCTGTCTGTCAGGATATCTGTCTGTCAGGATCTCTCTCTGTCCGGATCTCTGTCTGTCCGGATCTCTGTGACGCGCATAGCGCCTACACCGTTCGGCCGATTTTCATGAAATTCAGCACAAAGTTAGTTTGTAGCATGGGGGTGTGCACCTCGAAGCGATTTTTCAAAAATTCGATGAGGTTCTTTTTCTATTCCAATTTTAAGCCCATTTTTCATATAAATTTGATAATATGGGGAAGAATGTGTTTATCTTTCTTCTTCTTTATCTTTACTAATAATAAACCTGGAAGTTTCTCTGTCTGGATCTCTCTCTGTCCGGATTTCTGTCTGTCTGTCAGTATCACTGTGACGCGCATAGCTCCTAGACCGTTCGGCCGATTTTCATGAAATTTGGCACAGAATTAGTTTATAACATGGGGGTGTGCACCTCGAAGCGATTTTTCGAAAATTCGATTTTGTTCTTTTTCTATTCCAATTTTAAATAAATTTTTCATATAAATTTGATAATGTGGGGAAGAATTTGTTTTCTTTATCTTTACTAATAATAAAGCTGAAAGTCTCTCTGTCTGGATCTCTGTCTGTCTGTCTGGATCTCTGTGACGCGCATAGCGCCTAGACCGCTCCTCCTATTTTCATGAAATTTGGCACAAAAGTAGTTTGTAGCATGGGGGTGTGTACCTCGAAGCAACTTTTCGAAAATTCGATGTAGTTCTTTTTTTATTTAAATTTTAAGAACAAAAGTATCATAAGATGGACGAGTAAATTTCGAAATTATCGTTACGTGGAACCGTAACATGGGCACAAGCCAATTGGAGAGAAAATTCGCCACACAGGCGAACCAAAAGACCTTTTAATTTTCCTATTACAGGCAAAGCCGTGCGGGTACCCCTAGTTTTATATAAATTAATGCTAAATCACTCTTCTTCATGTTGGAAAAGTATTTTAGAGAAATAAAAACATAAATTTGGAATGTTCCATGGAAAATATATTGAAATTAATGCTGTTTCATCCTTCGGTTTACAGTTTTGATTTTACGAATGCTACCAAGTTAGGTTTGCCCCAAGTATAGTTAAAAACTCATATAGCATACTTTTTTACATAAGTTTTCCTCTTTTTTATTTATCAAATGCAACAAGTCGGTTTTCTTTCTCTTGAAAAACCACCCGCTGCAGGCGGCATTGAGATACCGTAGGTTGCGAACGGGGGTTAGCGAGCTAATCGAGCGGAGGACGGAGCCCCCAGTATAAAATTAATTACTGACTAACTTTCATTTGGATTTTTTTTTTGGTGAAAGTCACTCCAATTGACAAAAAGCCGCAACTTCAAAAATTGATGATTTTGATGCTTTTTTTGACAATTACTGTACAAAAGCTACCGATTTCAATTTCCGTTTTATCATATTCGTAATCTACGCAAAAAAACTGAAGATAATGACACTTCACTCAGTTTTATCGCGGAAATGACGCTATTTCCCCAGTACTTGGCACACATGTCAATTACTGGGGACTAGCAAAATTGAAACACCAGTAAATGGCACCCATTATTATTTTAAAACTCCAAAGAGGGACGAAAATATACTTCTACACAATTAAAGTAACACCTTTCAACTAAACAAAACTTTTGACAACGAAAATTTAAAAGATATTTTAAGTCAGATTTTAATGGATTTATGTGCATGCTGCCCTTGAGCCAGAGAAGAAGCTTTTGAAACAAAAATGGCTGATTTGACACAAGCCACAATTGTTTCTCTTTCCTACGTACTGCTGCCATTTAGTAACATGAATTGAAGTTATAATCTTTATAATTAATGTGCATTCAGTTGGTATATAGCCTTCTATTTAAAAAAATTGGATACGAGTCTTTTTTAGGACATTTTTGTTGGAAGTGCCAATCACTGGTGCCGTACCAATTACTGGGGGTGTTACCCTATTATTTTATTGCTGTTTTCACGAGGAAGAAAAAAAATCTTGTAAGCACTGTTTGCCCGTTGGCGCCAGCATATATTTAACACATGAAAAGTGGATGGATACGTGTAGGAATGGATTTTTGCATTTACTTATCAGTTGTCATTCAGAATCTTGCAATCAGCGCATAAACCGTACGTAGTTTCTATTGTTTGATTTAATTTAGTGAATTTCTGTTTAATTGTGCATGTTTCGTAGTGTGAAAGCTCGATATGAATTCGAAAAAGAAGTAAATGACGTTGGTTAATTAAAGCACTTCAATATACGTTTTTTCTTTCTCTCGGGAGGAGGGAGAGGGGAAGGGGTTAAGAATAAAAAAATCAGTTTTAAAGCTAATTATTGCTTTATCATGCACTGTTTGAAGCTTTAAACTAAAATTAGGCGTTAAGTAACATTAATCTGCACTAAAATCAGCGCCATCTAATTTGTGTTTTTAAGGGAAGAACGTGGGGGGCGATAGGTGTAATTTAACTTCCGAAGGGGGCGATGGGCCAAAAAAGGTTGGGAACCACTGTTTTAAGTTTTTTTTTTGTTTTTTTTTTTTATCTTTATACTAATAATAAAGCTCAAAGTCTCTCTATCTGGATGTCTGTAGGATGTCTGGATCTCTATGACGCTCATAGCGCCTAGACGGTTCAGCCGATTTTCATGAAATTTGGCAAAGTTATTTTATAGCATGAAAATGTGCACCTCGAAGCGATTTTTCGAAAAATCGATTTTGTTCTTTTTCTATTCCAATTATCATAATAATCAGGGGTGATTGTGAGTTCATCAAAAAATACCTGAAAGTTTCAAAGCGAGAACGGGGGGGGGGGGAGTAATCTTTGGCCCCTATTACTTAAGCGCACCTTTGCCATAGTATTAAATAGTTCTGAGTCAAAATATTGTGTGTAAATTTGATTAAATTTTTAATGGGTTACAAACTTACTTTTGAGCTGGTGTTATACAAATTATTTTGACATTTGTCCATCTTAAGGGATAGGTGTCCATCTTAAGGCTCTTGCAGGTATATTTGATGAGTATTATGTAATTTAAAAAATTGCGGAGGTAAGGAGATATAAAAGCATAACAAAAAAAAAAACATAATTCCGGTATTTTCGGACATAAAAATACCGGAAATACGTCCGAAAATACCGAAACACAATCAACCCTGTTAAATATGAACGAGTAAATTACGAAATTATCATGACGTGGAACGGGAGAGCGAATGAACATAGCCAATTGGCGAGAAATTCGTCATCCGTAATTTGTAAATATACAGTCGAACCGAATGACCTTTTAATTTTCAACTACGGGCAAAACCGTGTGGGTATCACTAGTATTAGAAGAATAATTAAGAAGGATTTCAAGTTTGTATGGTCATATAAAAGGATATCGAAGCTTATATTTAAACTTCTGATTTGCTGTTTGTTATATAATTACCATTCGACTAAAATGTTGTATGTGTTCTATATTTTTTTTTTTTTTTTTAATCTGAAATATTTCAATACGTTTTTGTACTATAAACTTGGTCAAAATTTTCATAAATTTTAGATTTTACTTAACTTTTTTAATTACAAAAAGACTGCTTCATCATTACATATTACAATTTAAGAATGTCGCTGGCGTAGAACTTTAAATTTGCTATCATCTTTGAAGGGAAATGATTTTTTTGCGGTTGGTCACGTTCTTTGGCAGCAAGCACTAATATTAAATTTATTGTTTCTAAAAATCCCGATTCAAATGAATCATAGCTATTCGCAACTCCAACAAACTATAGGGAGCGCTGCAGCCACTGTCTAATGGCCGATGAAAAAACTAAAACAAACGCACGCTGTAACATATAAATTGCTTCTAAACTTAGGAAATGATAGATATTTTTGTTCGTATGTATGATTTTTTGTTCTTTATTCATTTGAAAAGATTTTTCAAAGTCTTTTGGTTATTCTGACCCATGTAGAAAGAGATTAGAAATCAAAAAGTTTTACGAAAGTAAAAAATTATGCAGAACACACAGTAAGTTGTTCTGAAGCAGCCATTTTCACGATGTTGAATTCGGAATTCATAAATTTTTGGTTCGCTTCGAACGGCATTTTCATTTTGTACCGTTTTTTCTATACATTAGTACATATTAAGTTCAGTTTCGTGACATTTCCGGCATTTGTTGACATTTTTGTCACATAGTGCACATACGTGACAGACTGTCAAGAGTAACGTTTAACACTAGATAATTTATTTCTATGACTATATGATTGGATATCAAAAGAAATCATCATGCATTTAATTCATTCGTCATGGAAATGATTTAACTGATATGCGATATCTTGTCAAGATACATTATTCTTTCACACAATTTTAAAACCATAACCCTATAAACAGATTTTTAGCGAACTTTTATTTTTTATTGTTCAAATTCTTAACGTTCTTTCTGAATTTTTCAATCTGTTCTGCGATATATATCTTCAAGAAAATTTATTTGCATACTGTCTATTTCAGTAGGATACTGTAGTAACAAAGGTTATTTAAATCATTTATGTGGAATTAGGTTAAGGAAAAGTGTCCAGTCAATGTTGTTAAGTTCGTTTTTTTTTCATCGAATTGAAAAACTGATATTTATTCAAATTCACTCAGAACAAGATAAATAAAATGTGTACTCACAGTTTATATCAGATATTTTTGATGTTACGCTGTTGCGGATGACGATTCCAAATGATGAATTACGCAAATAAAAAAAAAATACACATAACAAACTATTTGTTTTGCCCAAAATGAACACATGGAACGCAATGTTTTAGTTTTGTCGGCAGTTTTGTAAATCTCCGCAAGGTAGCGTATTCGAGCGCTGGAGTTCCGAATAAATACACACGTTAAATCAGAAGTACCATTGTGCTAGAAAAATAAAGGAATAATAAATAATGCAATAAAGCATAACAAATTACCAGGAATGCTGTATACGCATGTTTCGGAGTTGCAAGGAATCCCTAAATGAATAAATAACTGTGTATCAATGCACAAGTCAGCAGGAATGCTGCATATACGTGACGTGTTTCAGAGTTACAAGAAATCCCTTTCATTTTCTTTTGCATTGAAAAAAAGGTTCATTGTTACTCCGAACACGTGTATGCAGCATTCCTGCTTATTTACGAATTAATATTATTTTTTTTTACAGACCATCGTTTTGCGTCGGGGGTTAAATACCGAGAAGAGCCTTTCTGCATTGAAAAGAACTAAAACCACACTTTTCAAATGTTTTCAAGTTATGGAACTTTAAAGATGTGCCACCATTGATCGCACCATTGATACCACTATGTGACAGTTAAGTAAACTGATTTCAGGTTGGTATTGTGGAAAGAAAAGGATTAAATTCAGATTTTAAAAACTATTTTCTTTCTTCTTTTTGAGCAATCGCGATTGCTTATTTCTTTCATTTGACTGATTTTGGCGTGCTATCATTTTATTTTCCCACCGCCACCCTCTGCACCATCACCGTGGACAGGCGGGCTCCTCACGCTGCTGCTCCTATAGCGAAAGCCGTCTCCAGGTTGCATCCATGTCCTACACACGCGCATACATACACAACTACACACACACGCTCACATACACCTACACACACATACACACACGCATGCATACATACCTACACATACACACAACTACCCACACATTCATGCCTGCACACAGACACAAACACATATGCCTACACACACATACATATACCCCCCCCCCCCACACACACACACACATTCATACACACAACTACCCACACACTTATGCCAGCTCACAGACACAAACACACATGCCTACACACATGCACATAACCCCTACACACAAACACACATACCCCCACACACAAACACACACGCTTACATATACACACACACTCGTGATTGCGAAAAACATAATTTGAATTCAAGATGACAAAATTCAAATTAATTTTTCTCTTTTTTTTTTTTTAATAAAATATAAGATATCTGTCTGTCTATCTTTTTAGTGTGCGTGTGTTTTTCTGTACTTGTAAAATATCTAGCGGTCTCTAAGTAAACACAAGTTCCAGCAGCTCTAGAAAATGTTTTCCGCATCAAAACAATTTTCACTTTCCATAAACGCTTTCTTCAACGACATTCGAAAATGAGTTATGGTCAACTAATACTTGGTCACGATGTTTTGCATTACCAGTTCAAGCTTCACTGCACAACTGGGTCAAATGCAGTTATAATGATCGATTATTCAAACACTTCTTAAATAACGTAATAAAAACAAAAGATTCAACATCTAAATAGAGTACAAATTGTTCTGCACCCCGCTGATAATTTCCGTGCGAAAACCACCAACATCAGATTATCTCTTCTGAGGCTGCCAATGAGGTTTTTCGAAAAATTATTCCTTAGAAATGTTTTTTTTTTTTTAAATGTTGTAAAAATCGTCAGTAGCAAAAAAAAAAAAAACAAATAACTACACAAATAAATAATAATAATACAGTGAAATCCCGTTTTAATGAATATCAATGCAAGATAAATTTTCAGACTATATTTAATTTCCATTACAATACTGGAAATCCATTTTAACGAATTTCCCGCTGCAACGAACAAAATGTTTGGTCCCTTGAAGTTCTTTGTAACGGGATTTCAATGTAATAATAATAATAATAATAACTATGACAGTAATAATAATAATAACTATGGCAGTATAATAAAAAATGTTAATAATGATGATAATGATGATGATGGAAAATATATTTTTAAAAAGTTCATTTTTGTCTTCAAACTGCACAAGACATTTCGAAAGATTTACGGCACAAAGAGAGAAATTATAATACATCCAGTGATAAAGTGGGGAAGATTTTTTGTTTCTTTGTTAGTTATTAATAGTTATTCATAAAAATATGTATGGGAACATGAATTTTTTTGCTGATAATGTCAAAGTTATGGGGGTTGTAGAAAATGAAGAAGAAGCAAAAATCAGCTGCAAGAGGATCTAGATCATATTACGGAGTGGGCTGAGAAATGGGGTATGGCTGTTAATGTTGGGAAATGTCAAGTGCTACATTTAGGGCATGGAAATAAGTGTGAAAGTTATTATTTGCAAGGTTCAGTCATTTCAGGCAGAAAAAGTTACTGATCTGGGCGTCTTAATAAGTCAGGATTTAAAGTTTATTCAACAGTGCAGCATAGCTAGTAACAAAGTCAATAAGATGCTTGGGTTTATCAATAAATCTATTTCAAACAAATCTAAAGAAGTTCTTCTGCCCTTATACAGAAGTTTGGTAAGAACTCATTTGGAGTACGCTGTTCAGTTTTGGTCTCCTTATCTTAAGAAAGATATTAATGCATTGGAAAGGGTTCAAAGGCGGGCTGCAAGGCTAATAAATGGACTTTCTCATTTAGACTACGATTCCATCAGGCTTAGAATGCTAAAAATGTACAGTCTTGAGCAAACAAGAGACCGAGAGGACATGATTCAGTTATTTAAATTTATTAAAATGAAAGATGTTACGGGGTTAAAGTTTAGCACTGAAAACAGGACAAGGGGTCATTGTTTTAAGCTATTTAAATCTCAGGCTAACATGGATATTAGGAAAAATTATTATTTTAGCAGGGTAGTGGAACCTTGGAACAGCTTACCGGAAGAGGTGGTAATGAGCAAGGGAGTAGATAGTTTTAAGAGGGCCATTGATCTTCACTGGGGATTGTAAATTAACTAGGACCAGCCTAGCTGGGCCCAGAACCTATTGCTGGTCGTCACTTTTGTATTTGTATTTGTTAGTTCGTTTCTCCGCAACGCAATATTTTCATATAGTCACAGCATGAATGAAACTTCAGTTTTAGATTCCAGGAAATTATATTTTAGTCAGGACCGTTCGATTTTTTCAACGAGTGGTCAAAAGTTGTAGAATCGATGCAAATTGTAACGAAAAAACAACCAAAACTACGTCCTCTTATATGCAAATATCGTCGCTCCAGAGCAACGGAAAGATATCTTACTGTTGGTCTCGGGTTTCGATGTCTTACTGTTGTTCTGGGGCGGGGCGACGATATAATAACTTCTCAAAGTGTAGAGAAGAGGGGGGGGGGCTGCCCATTCCTTACCCTTCTAATGGCCAAGTTTTAAAAAATACTCAAGAGCGCTCCGAACTTGAATTTTTGAGAGAACAGAATATCTCAATTTGCGGAATGGAACTCCAAATTTTGCCGAATGATGATAATTTTTGCCGAATGGAACTCTAAATTCTACGGAATGATGATAATTTTTTAAAACGTCGGATAAAATTTGCCGAATAAGGAGATTTTTTGGAGGTTACAGTTACAGTATAACCTCCTGTGACCCGCTATTGGGGCGCATTTGTCAACTGCGTCCCAATGGGGAACTGTGTTCTGTCACTAAAATATTTAATAAGCGTCTTATTCTCATAAATAAAAGAAAAAAACCGAGAATTTCAAGCGAAATCTCAAGATTTTTATTGAAAACTCAAGCTTTGGCAACCCAAATCTCTTCTTGTGCTCAATCGAACAAGAAAAAGACGTGCACACGGTCACGAAGAACAACTAGAGAGAACTACGCCCTTGTTGCAAGAAAAATATTCAGGGGTGGAAATGGGAGACTTTAAAAAATGGAGGTCAGTTGTCTGTCGACCCAGTTATGGAGAAAATAAACGTTAATTTGATCATGATGTAATGTCTTGCCCAGTTCTGTGAAAAAGAAAACAAAAAAAAATCTGCGGTCGAATCTATTGAGAGAGACTTGTATTTCGAACGACAAAAAAAAAAAAAAAAAAAGCAGAAAGATCGAAGAGAAGAAGGAAGTTGATATGCCAGTTCTGTCCTCGAGGAGGCTTGTTAATTAATACCAAGATCAAAGTCGCGGCTTTTTCGAAATTTGAGATTATCCGAAGAAGAAAATAAAAAGTTCGGAACGGAAGCTGCATTTTAAATGGAACAGTGCAATGCCCTCTAAAAAGACAGACGACAATTGAAAATGATGGTAGTTTTCTCTTATATAGAGAGCGGGGGAGAGAAAAAAATATATTTGCAACGAGTACGAATGGATTTTCAAGTTGTGTTTAAAAAAAATGCACAAAAAAAAAGTTGTGAATACACTGTTAAGCACAGAGATGTAAATATGGGTTTTTTAGGAGTGAAAATACTCCTTGAAATTTTTCTGAGCAAATTCATTTTGGAGGAGTGAAATATACGACCGCAGTGAAAATAGTGATCATTTCCAAAGAAAGATTAATAACAAAACAACTATCTAAAGATGAAATGAAAGATTCGCAGGGAAAGAAGAGATGTATTTTGATTTTTACTTTTTTCTATATCTAATGTGCAGATGAAAGATTTGGATTCGTGCAAATTTTCGAATTTGGATGGATTTGCAGGTTTTCAGGTGTGCTGAGTGATTTTTGACCATTTTTGGAAAATGTCGGTCAGTTTGTATGTGTGTGATCGGTTCTTTGTATCCGCTTTAGCGTAAAAACGCGTAGCGCATGAAAACGAAAGCAATTTAGTGCGATTGACAAAAAAATTGATCGGTTCGTCCATGCATAGTTTTGTTCTTGCCCAAATTTTGAAAATTTCATTTAGTAAAATAATAGTTTAAAAAACTAAAAAAACACGCTTTCATAGCAAAATGAACTAAAAAGTGAAAAATAATCTTTGGATGATAGTAGTTGGCCAATCACTTAATTTTAATGTAATACAAAAAAGCGTGGGGTGCTGTCTATTTACATTTTTGCTTGGACAACAAATGGAAGAAATTCAAAACAACTGATAAGAAGGCCCCCACTCTTTTTTGTATTACATTAAAATTAAGTGATTGGTCAACTACTATCATCCAAAGATTATTTTTCACTTTTTAGTTCATTTTGCTACGAAAGCGTGTTTTTTTAGTTTTTTAAACTATTATTTTATTTTTAAGTTTTTAGTCTTATGTTGGAGAATTATCAGGCGACGAAATTGTTTATAAAACGAGTGCGAGGCAATATCTTAAAGTTAAGACAAGGGCACCCCGATGGGAAGCTACTGTGAGTCATCGATGTCTGTTTGCGGAAATCATATTTATATTAATTTGAAATTTTGAGATGCATTTGAATAAAAGTTTTGTTCAACAATGGTCTGATCAGCAATGAATTTCCAATTGAAGGCTCACCTAAATTTTGGCACGAAATTAGTTAAAAGCAATTACATTTCATGTCCTAATTACCTTGGAACATTGGAACAAATTTTGTCTGATGCAGAAAAATTAAAGGTTTTTGTAGATATTTTTAAATAATTTTTGCGAGCATTTTTTAACGTATGTTTTTAATTTTTTTTTCTCTTTCACATTGTTGGATTTATGCCAAAATATTGATTAAAATTGGAGGAAACTAACAATTAAAAGAGTTAATTAATTAATGTGACTATAGAATATTGCACTGTCACCGGGTCTGAGGTCTCGTGCCAAATTTCAAAAGAATCCGATCACAGGAAGTGGGCGAAATTTGAGCTGCAAGATTCCGTTACAAGATACATACATATACATACATACATACAGGTGAAGCTAATAAAAGCGTGTTAATAAAAATGAATTACACTAAAGAATAGTTTTAAAAAAAAGTAATTAACGTTACAAAAGTTTAAGCGTTTGTAAAATTAGAAATAAGTTTTGTTTGTTTTGATCTACAAAGTTATTTGTCTTGCGGGTTAGGGTTGCGGTTAGGGATAATTTACGAGATACTTTTTTTAGCCATTTCCTTCAGCAATTGAACCAAATCCTTCCCTGAGGAGAAAATCATGAAGCGAAGAGAAGAGGGAGAGGAGAAAACGTGCATATACTCTTCGAGGAATGCGAACCAGGAACACATTTCCATGCAATGATACGGGAGAAGAAACAGAACTTGAAAACTCAGACTTCAAATTATCTTCGAATTTCTATAAAAGACGAAACGAGATCTTTTCCTCCATTTTTTCCCCTCTAATATACTTATTTCTGATATTTAACCGATTTTATGAACAAATTAAGTGCAGCTAGCGAGCTAGCATGCATTAGTTTCAGAAAAGAAAGGGTCTAAATTTGTGTACGAATTTTTTCTTATGTTGACTTTGTACTACTAATGTTTTCTAAGATGTATTTTTCAAATTTATCTATTTTTAAGGAAAAATGAAAAAGCGGTCGTCCACAAATGATGGGGTGGTGTTCTTCAAATTGCGAGTGTCTGACAGTTTGTGACAAAAGGGGGAGGGAGGTGGTAACAAAAACTGTAACATCACACATTTTAAAGTGAAACTTTTTTTTTTTTTTTTTTTTTTTTGGAAGGGGACTTGACATTCTGATCCTTAACCGTTTTGTACGACGGAAGTGAAGTAGACAGTGTTTAATTGCTGCCAAAAAAAAATGAATATTAAGTTTGAAGTTAAAATATTTCTGCTTTTCAATTGTTACTTTCACAAATTAATTTCAAGGCTGAACATAACCAAACATATATTTGTGCATTTTAGACTTTTTAAACCTTTGTGCAGGTTTTCGAAGATTTCTTTCAATCCTAGTTAAGTCATCAGTTTAAAAGCGTAATCCACATTGCTTAAGTTCAGTCTTGAAATTAGTTTGTTATCTTTTATCAACGAAATTAACTTTATATTTACAAATGTGTTTTTCATTGTTTTTAACAACAATTAAAAAGCGGATTTTGAGTATTGTTTAATTTTTCTCTGTTGTTTATTTAAATAACAGTAATTATTAAAATATGCAATTTTGTTGTGAATATGCCGAAGTCAGGAGCAAAAAGAACAAGTGCGTGGCGTGAGAGAAAACGTGCGAGTGAAGTGACAGTTCAAAATGTAAAATAAATGAAAAAATAAAAGTTTCTCTTCTATCGTGTATCTTTACGACACACATTTTGTTTTCAATCATACCATGTTTGAAAAAAAAACGTGACAAATGACAAGGGGAATGGGGAGCGTTCGGTAAAGTGTGATATTTTGTGATAAGGAGCTACCGTAACCGCCACTAATAAAATTACTGGATTATGAAATCAGCCGCTTGTTATTAAAAGCGTATCTGGAAGAACAGAATCAATACAATACTAAAACATGTTAAAAGCATTCTTTAATAAAATCAATGTAACCGTTTTATAAAATCAAGCTTTTGGAACGCATATGTTTAAAATGGGAAAAGGCAATGGGGTCGTTTCCAAAATTTTAAAAGTATTTTTTTCTGAAAGAGCATGTTTAAAAACATAGGATCTGACCATTTTTTAAATAATTTATTTAAGTTAAATATTTTAAAAAAATTACTTAAATCGGTGCGCTTTCATTGTTTACGCTTCTGTTGTGTGACATCACAAATGATGAAATGCCATTTAGTGTTGCCAAATACAGAGCAAAATATTTAATTCGCATCTTTACTCACCTGTATTGGCAACGATAGGGTTGATAGCAAGCGTAGAGCGCAATTTTGATTCGCTTCTTGATTATCATAACGTGGAACTATGGTAGAAAGATGCGCCAAAGTGCATCATTTGTGACGTCATAAAGACCACGCCTTGTTTCCAAAATCGAACATTTTAAAAAATTTATTAAAAAATAACTGTTGGGAAAATGAAGGTATCTTCTGGGTCCATGTTTTTTTTTTTTTTTTTTTTTTTGCTCATTCTACCAATTTTAGTGACTAAAAGTAGTATTTTTGATTGAAGGAAACCACTCCACTATATACTACGTTAAAAACTGCCACAGACATAATGAATTCTTAAGTTATGCCTGCCCAAGAAGTGAGGGAATAGATCTCGGAAAATGAGTGAATTGCACTGCCAAATTTACCTCTGCAGTAGGTGTCAGAAAAGCGCTTGTCAATCATACAAAAATATGCCAATATTTTAAGAACCATAGGTAAATACACAAAAAAAAAATCATGTTTAGTTAAAATGTCAACCTTATTTTGAAACAAAATAAAATGTTGAAAAAGTAATTCACATTTCTTTTTTACAGTATTTAAACTTGAAAACCTTTTATTTTTTTAAAGGGGATTCATTAAATCGGCCGTTTTATAAAATCAAATGTCATTGGTACCAATGTGATTTTGACAAGAGGCGGGTACCGTGTTGGGATAAATAAATTTATTGAAAAAAAAAACGATGTCATTTTAAAGTCACTAAATAAATAACATCAGGAACAAACTGCTTCAACTGCTTGTAACTTCTAGATGAGTCGTTTATAGAAGGAAAATATATCTGCTGAAAAACCCAGGAAACTAGTGACGACAGTTTGAACAAGGTGATCATCACGCAATAACAGAATTCAATTGTTATGTGTCTCCTGAATATTGTCATGCGCTGATTATAATAGCGTTTAATATTTCCAAGAAGAACAATGCCGTATCACGCAAGCGCAGACAACAAAAGAAACGTTCATATGAAGCAATGTCAAAATTGAATAACTTTCATTTTCTCAGCTAATTTAAGCATTAATTCTAATTAGAGATATAGCTAGTTTATTTATTTATCTATTTATTCATTTATTTAAGGGAATGAAACTACTCCATGCGAGTTTTTAAATGAGTGAAACACACAAAGATATTTCGGGTAGTAAAATAAAAAGAAAAGATGTGTAGTGTATTTTAATGGTTTACGCTTAGAATATGTGACATTTCCAAACGTAACGATAGATTCTAATGTATTTTTCTTTTAGTTTCCAATTTTGTCTTCTTTCTTTCTTTTTCATTTTCCATGTTGCTAAATTTTTATTAAAATTCGCTCAATGTGAGAATTCGGTTGTTAACTTTTTAGCCGTTTTTCGAATACTTAATGCGTGAAATACGCTTGTTGCATAGCGCATAGGCGGCTCGTGTAGGCAACTGGGGATACAGCCCTCTTCAGTTTCAAAAGCAAAGCGGCTTTGTCCCTTCATTTTTTAAGTTCAAAATCAACGATCAAGCGAGAAATGATTAAATCGACAGATTCGCGTGTTAAAAGAAAAAAGAATTGCCTCAATAAATGTGTGCTTTGTATTTTTCTCATGTTGCTAATGATATTTCACAAAAAATTAAATGGAGCTTTGGATTGGGAGGGAGGGAGTCTACTGTGATGATCTGTCCCGAGTTTTGAACAGTGTCCCGCTTTTTTTTAAGAGGTCATTTAATTAATAATGAAGTTTAAATTCAATTTTTAAAAAACAGTTGTTGGGGCGCCGCACATCTAATCTGCCCCCCCCCCTCACTCCAGCACCTTCTTTGACCCCCCACTTTTTTGGTACACCAGCTTGTACTAATTTTATCACGAAAACTTAGCTTTTAATAATTATAAACTGCTACTACATCTTACAATGATCGTAGTTTGAATCCTAATTTAAATTAAAGTTCAAAGTGTTGCCATTGAGAAATATGAATACAATTGTTGCCAAATAACAAGAATAAAAATATCACATTCACCCCCTATAAAAATTCGATTCTTATAGCTCAGTTCAGAATGTAGTCCTTTAGGTAAGTAGGAGGTCGCCTTTGGCGAGTAGGACGAGATGGTGTAACATCCAAGTTCTTTTCCGCCAAATTTTCTGAATTGATGACAGGGTCTGTGTGAGTTGGTGGCGAATCTGAATTAATTACTTCGTTTTCTTCGGTATTTACTGGCTATCAGAAAGCCTGATGTTTTCTCCTCTTGGAGCTAGCTTATGTGATCTCCTAGGGTGGTAGAACATTCTCTCATAATGTGTGGCATTGGTGGCCGTGCAAAGTAAGGAACGAATAGAATGAAGAGCGGGTTGGACAACACTTTCACATTGTTCGGTTCTCATATTATTCGATCTTAAGGCAAGTTGAACAGTTTTCCACATTATTCCATTGTAGCGCTCCAACTGTCCATTTCCCGCAGAGTTATAAGGAGTAGTTCGACTCGTAGCTATACCATGAGATGTTAGAAACAGTTTTAACTCGTGAGACATAAAAGCTGATCCTCTATCGGAGTGATTGAATGATGGCATTCCAAAAAAATATTCTTCAAATTCTGTATTACGGTAGATGCGAAAATATCACTGCAAGGAATAGCGAAAGGAGAATTCATCCACAATTGTTAAAATGTAATGATTTCTTGAAACACTAAGAAGAGGTCCTTTAAAATCAAGGTTCAGTCTTTGAGGTCTTTGAGCGGGCAACAGACACTCAAAGAGATGAAGACTGGGTTAGGAGTTCCCCTTCCACCAAGGATGCCGGACAGGCACGTGGTCGTCTTTTAGGGAGGTGGAGGCTGGGTTAAGAGCTCTTCTCCGACCATAGATGCTGGTTGGGCCCACTGTCGTCTTCGAACGGGACGGACACGGTGCTGTACCTCGATGACGTGGAGGCCGCGGGAGCTCTCCTTCCACCGATGATGGCGGACAGGCACGTGGTCGTCTTTTACGGAGGTGGAGGCTGGGTTAAGAGCACTTCTCCGACCATAGATGCTGGTTGGGCCCACTGTCGTCTTCGAACGGGACGGACACGGTGCTGTACCTCGATGACGTGGAGGCCGGGCGACAGGCTCTCTTCCGAACATGGATGCTGGACGGGCCCAGGGTCGTCTCTCAACGGGGCGGAGCGGGGGTGCCGTCCCAGGATGAGGTGGAGGCTGGGTCGGGAGCTCTCCTTCCACCGATGATGCCGGACAGGCACGTGGTCGTCTTTTAGGGAGGTGGAGGCTGGGTTAAGAGCTCTTCTCCGACCATAGATGCTGGTTGGGCCCACTGTCGTCTTCGAACGGGACGGACACGGTGCTGTACCTCGATGACGTGGAGGCCGGGCGACAGGCTCTCTTCCGAACATGGATGCTGGACGGGCCCAGGGTCGTCTCTCAACGGGGCGGAGCGGGGTGCCGTCCCAGGATGAGGTGGAGGCTGGGTCGGGAGCTCTCCTTCCACCGATGATGCCGGACAGGCACGTGGTCGTCTTTTAGGGAGGTGGAGGCTGGGTTAAGAGCTCTTCTCCGACCATAGATGCTGGTTGGGCCCACTGTCGTCTTCGAACGGGACGGACACGGTGCTGTACCTCGATGACGTGGAGGCCGGGCGACAGGCTCTCTTCCGAACATGGATGCTGGACGGGCCCAGGGTCGTCTCTCAACGGGGCGGA
The DNA here is from genome assembly GCF_026930045.1 of Uloborus diversus. Taxonomy (NCBI): domain Eukaryota; kingdom Metazoa; phylum Arthropoda; class Arachnida; order Araneae; family Uloboridae; genus Uloborus; species Uloborus diversus. The sequence continues at coordinate 158,640,553 of NC_072737.1, read as the reverse complement.
GCGGGGTGCCGTCCCAGGATGAGGTGGAGGCTGGGTCGGGAGCTCTCCTTCCACCGATGATGCCGGACAGGCACGTGGTCGTCTTTTAGGGAGGTGGAGGCTGGGTTAAGAGCTCTTCTCCGACCATAGATGCTGGTTGGGCCCACTGTCGTCTTCGAACGGGACGGACACGGTGCTGTACCTCGATGACGTGGAGGCCGGGCGACAGGCTCTCTTCCGAACATGGATGCTGGACGGGCCCAGGGTCGTCTCTCAACGGGGCGGAGCGGGGTGCCGTCCCAGGATGAGGTGGAGGCTGGGTCGGGAGCTCTCCTTCCACCGATGATGCCGGACAGGCACGTGGTCGTCTTTTAGGGAGGTGGAGGCTGGGTTAAGAGCTCTTCTCCGACCATAGATGCTGGTTGGGCCCACTGTCGTCTTCGAACGGGACGGACACGGTGCTGTACCTCGATGACGTGGAGGCCGGGCGACAGGCTCTCTTCCGAACATGGATGCTGGACGGGCCCAGGGTCGTCTCTCAACGGGGCGGAGCGGGGTGCCGTCCCAGGATGAGGTGGAGGCTGGGTCGGGAGCTCTCCTTCCACCGATGATGCCGGACAGGCACGTGGTCGTCTTTTAGGGAGGTGGAGGCTGGGTTAAGAGCTCTTCTCCGACCATAGATGCTGGTTGGGCCCACTGTCGTCTTCGAACGGGACGGACACGGTGCTGTACCTCGATGACGTGGAGGCCGGGCGACAGGCTCTCTTCCGAACATGGATGCTGGACGGGCCCAGGGTCGTCTCTCAACGGGGCGGAGCGGGGTGCCGTCCCAGGATGAGGTGGAGGCTGGGTCGGGAGCTCTCCTTCCACCGATGATGCCGGACAGGCACGTGGTCGTCTTTTAGGGAGGTGGAGGCTGGGTTAAGAGCTCTTCTCCGACCATAGATGCTGGTTGGGCCCACTGTCGTCTTCGAACGGGACGGACACGGTGCTGTACCTCGATGACGTGGAGGCCGGGCGACAGGCTCTCTTCCGAACATGGATGCTGGACGGGCCCAGGGTCGTCTCTCAACGGGGCGGAGCGGGGTGCCGTCCCAGGATGAGGTGGAGGCTGGGTCGGGAGCTCTCCTTCCACCGATGATGCCGGACAGGCACGTGGTCGTCTTTTAGGGAGGTGGAGGCTGGGTTAAGAGCTCTTCTCCGACCATAGATGCTGGTTGGGCCCACTGTCGTCTTCGAACGGGACGGACACGGTGCTGTACCTCGATGACGTGGAGGCCGGGCGACAGGCTCTCTTCCGAACATGGATGCTGGACGGGCCCAGGGTCGTCTCTCAACGGGGCGGAGCGGAGGGGGTGCCGTCCCAGGATGAGGTGGAGGCTGGGTCGGGAGCTCTCCTTCCACCGATGATGCCGGACAGGCACGTGGTCGTCTTTTAGGGAGGTGGAGGCTGGGTTAAGAGCTCTTCTCCGACCATAGATGCTGGTTGGGCCCACTGTCGTCTTCGAACGGGACGGACACGGTGCTGTACCTCGATGACGTGGAGGCCGGGCGACAGGCTCTCTTCCGAACATGGATGCTGGACGGGCCCAGGGTCGTCTCTCAACGGGGCGGAGCATAGGGGTGCCGTCCCAGGATGAGGTGGAGGCTGGGTCGGGAGCTCTCCTTCCACCGATGATGCCGGACAGGCACGTGGTCGTCTTTTAGGGAGGTGGAGGCTGGGTTAAGAGCTCTTCTCCGACCATAGATGCTGGTTGGGCCCACTGTCGTCTTCGAACGGGACGGACACGGTGCTGTACCTCGATGACGTGGAGGCCGGGCGACAGGCTCTCTTCCGAACATGGATGCTGGACGGGCCCAGGGTCGTCTCTCAACGGGGCGGAGCGGGGTGCCGTCCCAGGATGAGGTGGAGGCTGGGTCGGGAGCTCTCCTTCCACCGATGATGGCGGACAGGCACATGGTCGTCTTTTAGGGAGGTGGAGGCTGGGTTAAGAGCTCTTCTCCGACCATAGATGCTGGTTGGGCCCACTGTCGTCTTCGAACGGGACGGACACGGTGCTGTACCTCGATGACGTGGAGGCCGGGCGACAGGCTCTCTTCCGAACATGGATGCTGGACGGGCCCAGGGTCGTCTTTCAACGGGGCGGAGCGGGGTGCCGTCCCAGGATGAGGTGGAGGCTGGGTCGGGAGTTCCCCTTCCACCGAGGATGCCGGACAGGCACGTGGTCGTCTTTTAGGGAGGTGGAGGCTGGGTTAAGAGCTCTTCTCCGACCATAGATGCTGGTTGGGCCCACTGTCGTCTTCGAACGGGACGGACACGGTGCTGTACCTCGATGACATGGAGGCCGGGCGACAGGCTCTCTTCCGAACATGGATGCTGGACGGGCCCAGGGTCGTCTCTCAACGGGGCGGAGCGGGGGTGCCGTCCCAGGATGAGGTGGAGGCTGGGTCGCGAGCTCTCCTTCCACCGATGATGCCGGACAGGCACGTGGTCGTCTTTTAGGGAGGTGGTGGCTGGGTTAAGAGCTCTTCTCCGACCATAGATGCTGGTTGGGCCCACTGTCGTCTTCGAACGGGACGGACACGGTGCTGTACCTCGATGACGTGGAGGCCGGGCGACAGGCTCTCTTCCGAACATGGATGCTGGACGGGCCCAGGGTCGTCTCTCAACGGGGCGGAGCGGGGTGCCGTCCCAGGATGAGGTGGAGGCTGGGTCGGGAGCTCTCCTTCCACCGATGATGCCGGACAGGCACGTGGTCGTCTTTTAGGTAGGTGGAGGCTGGGTTAAGAGCTCTTCTCCGACCATAGATGCTGGTTGGGCCCACTGTCGTCTTCGAACGGGACGGACACGGTGCTGTACCTCGATGACGTGGAGGCCGGGCGACAGGCTCTCTTCCGAACATGGATGCTGGACGGTCCCAGGGTCGTCTCTCAACGGGGCGGAGCGGGGGTGCCGTCCCAGGATGAGATGGAGGCTGGGTCGGGAGCTCTCCTTCCACCGATGATGCCGGACAGGCACGTGGTCGTCTTTTAGGGAGGTGGAGGCTGGGTTAAGAGCTCTTCTCCGACCATAGATGCTGGTTGGGCCCACTGTCGTCTTCGAACGGGACGGACACGGTGCTGTACCTCGACGAAGTGGAGGCCGGGCGACAGGCTCTCTTCCGAACATGGATGCTGGACGGGCCCAGGGTCGTCTCTCAACGGGGCGCAGCGGGGTGCCGTCCCAGGATGAGGTGGAGGCTTGGTCGGGAGCTCTCCTTCCACCGATGATGCCGGACAGGCACGTGGTCGTCTTTTAGGGAGGTGGAGGCTGGGTTAAGAGCTCTTCTCCGACCATAGATGCTGGTTGGGCCCACTGTCGTCTTCGAACGGGACGGACACGGTGCTGTACCTCGACGACGTGGAGGCCGGGCGACAGGCTCTCTTCCGAACATGGATGCTGGACGGGCCCAGGGTCGTCTCTCAACGGGGCGGAGCGGGGTGCCGTCCCAGGATGAGGTGGAGGCTTGGTCGGGAGCTCTCCTTCCACCGATGATGCCGGACAGGCACGTGGTCGTCTTTTAGGGAGGTGGAGGCTGGGTTAAGAGCTCTTCTCCGACCATAGATGCTGGTTGGGCCCACTGTCGTCTTCGAACGGGACGGACACGGTGCTGTACCTCGACGACGTGGAGGCCGGGCGACAGGCTCTCTTCCGAACATGGATGCTGGACGGGCCCAGGGTCGTCTCTCAACGGGGCGGAGCGGGGTGCCGTCCCAGGATGAGGTGGAGGCTTGGTCGGGAGCTCTCCTTCCACCGATGATGCCGGACAGGCACGTGGTCGTCTTTTAGGGAGGTGGAGGCTGAGTTAAGAGCTCTTCTCCGACCATAGATGCTGGTTGGGCCCACTGTCGTCTTCGAACGGGACGGACACGGTGCTGTACCTCGACGACGTGGAGGCCGGGCGACAGGCTCTCTTCCGAACATGGATGCTGGACGGGCCCAGGGTCGTCTCTCAACGGGGCGGAGCGGGGTGCCGTCCCAGGATGAGGTGGAGGCTTGGTCGGGAGCTCTCCTTCCACCGATGATGCCGGACAGGCACGTGGTCGTCTTTTAGGGAGGTGGAGGCTGGGTTAAGAGCTCTTCTCCGACCATAGATGCTGGTTGGGCCCACTGTCGTCTTCGAACGGGACGGACACGGTGCTGTACCTCGACGACGTGGAGGCCGGGCGACAGGCTCTCTTCCGAACATGGATGCTGGACGGTCCCAGGGTCGTCTCTCAACGGGGCGGAGCGGGGTGCCGTCCCAGGATGAGGTGGAGGCTGGGTCGGGAGCTCTCCTTCCACCGATGATGCCGGACAGGCACGTGGTCGTCTTTTAGGGAGGTGGAGGCTGGGTTAAGAGCTCTTCTCCGACCATAGATGCTGGTTGGGCCCACTGTCGTCTTCGAACGGGACGGACACGGTGCTGTACCTCGATGACGTGGAGGCCGGGCGACAGGCTCTCTTCCGAACATGGATGCTGGACGGGCCCAGGGTCGTCTTTCAACGGGGCGGAGCGGGGTGCCGTCCGAGACCCACGTGATAACAGGCCAGACAACTCCCCTCCCCCCCGCTTCGTTACGCCACCAGTAGTCGATCTTTGAACTTGGCGCGAAACTTTAAAAGCAGTGCAGTCTACCAGTTGAACAATAGTGCTTCTTGGTCTGGTTGAAATAGATGAAATAGGAAATATTAACTTCGGCTGCACATTTTTGAATACAATACTGTTGGATTTATCTCATCCTTCCCACGTACCGGAATTTAGAGGCAATTAAAAAATATATATATAATATAAAAGTCTGCTGAGTGAATTTGAGTCAGCGATTTCCGCTTCCGAACAACCTGCATGTGAAGAAAAAAGCTGGGCGTCTCATGGAATAAATTTTAAAGTTCGGAGGTAAGTACTTTTCTCAGATAAACAAATTTACATTTTATGCAGTTAAGATTACTTAAGTTTTCCTCCATTACACGAACAATTGTCAGTTTCCTTTCTGATATCTTTGTCTGTAATTTGTAATTTTAGTATATTGCTTTAATATTTGAAACGGTTAACTTGCAACTTTTTATTTCTTTATTTTTTCAACTTTGTACACGCATTTATTCGAAATGGATTTTCCAAGCTGACAATATACATATGTCAAAATTTTCTGCAGATATACTTGTTGCTATCAGAAGCAACGTAACTTGGTGTTGATATTCAGTTAATATGTAAGCAAGTTTATTGAAACAGGGTTTTAACTGAACTAATCTTATATTTTCCGTTTCGATTAAATTGTTTCATACGCTAGCATGTGTTATTTTGATCAAAAAACATTCCTTGATGGGCTTCCGTAGTTCCGAGATAGAAGATTAGATTTGAACGCCGGAGGTCGTGGGTCCGATACTCAAACATTTCCCCCCAACTACGCCCCTGCAATGTTATTCAAACAAGCTGGTTCTGTGCGTAAATTAAAAAAATATATACGGTTTTTTTTCACTGTTGTCTTTAAGTTTTATGATATTTATGCACACATTGTGGTTAAGTTAACGGTATTCATAATTTCTGGGCTTGCGAAAGATTAGTTTTGAGCAGTGGATACACAACGTGTTTTTGCCAAATGCTCTGTGCTTGTTTGTTTATGCTTAAAAAGGGCAAAATATCTTGAACTACATATTTTTTTAACTCCTTGGGTTTTCTATTAATAAGCTTTCAGGAACTCTGAAACTGTAACAGAAATTGAATTAAGGGGCTGTCTATAAAGTATTATGCAAACTTTTGAACAATTCCCCCCCCCCCCTCCTTGTTACATGTAACGCTGTTCAACATGAGCATATTGTTATAAACAACGCGTGATGTCACACTTCTTGTTATCCCCTCCCTTCCCCCCTGTCACAAAACTGTCACATTGCCTAAAAGAGCATACTCAGCAAAATGTTGATCTAAATTTAACATATATGAGGTTTTAAGTATTAAAGAAAGTTGCTAAAATGGTCATTCTATGAAAAGTTTTTTGAAAAAGGTTACTTTGTCATCAATTAATGCTTTTTAAAATAATTTTTCAAAAGCCTAAAATGATAAACTATTAAAGCCCCCTCCCCCCCCACACACACAAGAATCATTAGCAGCAGAAAAAGCTAAAAATGGAAAAGTAGCCGAATTCCAAAAAAAAAAAAAGGCTGTTTAGATATTGAATTCATTTTTTAGATGTACAACATACAGTATTCATGATGTTGTATTATACATTCTTTAATTAACGTTTTTCAAGTTGAATTCCTGTGTAATTTTTCGAGAGTGCCCACCGAAGGGGGGGGGGGGTCGGAATCATAGTCTCATAGTAATGATAGCTTTTCAACGGCTATAGTTATAAATAACTGTGCCCTTGAAATTTTAAGGGAGATGGGGATGTTTTGGGGTTTTTTTTTTTTTTTTTTTTTGAAGTTTTCATAATTGAAGGGGGTAGGGCACCGTCTACTTTGGGGGATGGCACCCAAGCATTCACGTCTTTTGAAAAGCATAAATTTGCTCAGCTAAGTTAACATTAATAATATGGTATTATGTACTTTAATTTGATGTTATGCCTTTGAAACATATTGCAGTCATGTTTCCCGTTTTCTTAAGTAAAAATGTTTATTTATTTTTTAAAATTTCATTTAATTCTTATTCAAATACAATAGTAATATTATTTTTGGTTTTGATGTAATTGTAAAATGAAAGTTCATTTATTTATTTGAATACTTCTTAAGACTTAATGTTTCAATACAATATACGAGTAGTTAAAATGCGATTAGTTAAAAAACAATTTCCAATGAAAAATAAAACTGTGTTTATTTATCACTTTGTTTTAACATGATTGTAAAATAAAATCGTGTTTAGTTATTTGAATGCTTTGTAATACTTATAAATGTTTTTATGTCAAATACTATGAATTAAGCTCAGTGTATTTTTTAATGTATGATTATCGGTTCCTTTTTATGTTTTCAAATGAAAAAGTAGAACTTGTGATGCTACTAAAATAACAGAAGTCAATAATAAATAAACCAAATAGTTTTATTTAACCAAAATATTAATCGAAGTGCTCACTTCCCAATATCATTGTGGATCGACAAACGATGACGTCATTTGCTAGTTGGATGGCCTTAATATCTCGAAGGCCTCGTGCCGTCCCAGGATGAGGTGGAGACTGGGTCGGGAGCTCTCCTTCCACCGATGATGCCGGACAGGCACGTGGTCGTCTTTTAGGGAGGTGGAGGCTGGGTTAAGAGCTCTTCTCCGACCATAGATGCTGGTTGGGCCCACTGTCGTCTTCGAACGGGACGGACACGGTGCTGTACCTCGATGACGTGGAGGCCGGGCGACAGGCTCTCTTCCGAACATGGATGCTGGACGGGCCCAGGGTCGTCTCTCAACGGGGCGGAGCGGGGTGCCGTCCCAGGATGAGGTGGAGACTGGGTCGGGAGCTCTCCTTCCACCGATGATGCCGGACAGGCACGTGGTCGTCTTTTAGGGAGGTGGAGGCTGGGTTAAGAGCTCTTCTCCGACCATAGATGCTGGTTGGGCCCACTGTCGTCTTCGAACGGGACGGACACGGTGCTGTACCTCGATGACGTGGAGGCCGGGCGACAGGCTCTCTTCCGAACATGGATGCTGGACGGGCCCAGGGTCGTCTCTCAACGGGGCGGAGCGGGGTGCCGTCCCAGGATGAGGTGGAGGCTGGGTCGGGAGCTCTCCTTCCACCGATGATGGCGGACAGGCACGTGGTCGTCTTTTACGGAGGTGGAGGCTGGGTTAAGAGCACTTCTCCGACCATAGATGCTGGTTGGGCCCACTGTCGTCTTCGAACGGGACGGACACGGTGCTGTACCTCGATGACGTGGAGGCCGGGCGACAGGCTCTCTTCCGAACATGGATGCTGGACGGGCCCAGGGTCGTCTCTCAACGGGGCGGAGCGGGGTGCCGTCCCAGGATGAGGTGGAGGCTGGGTCGGGAGCTCTCCTTCCACCGATGATGCCGGACAGGCACGTGGTCGTCTTTTAGGGAGGTGGAGGCTGGGTTAAGAGCTCTTCTCCGACCATAGATGCTTGTTGGGCCCACTGTCGTCTTCGAACGGGACGGACACGGTGCTGTACCTCGACGACGTGGAGGCCGGGCGACAGGCTCTCTTCCGAACATGGATGCTGGACGGGCCCAGGGTCGTCTCTCAACGGGGCGGAGCGGGGTGCCGTCCCAGGATGAGGTGGAGGCTGGGTCGGGAGCTCTCCTTCCACCGATGATGCCGGACAGGCACGTGGTCGTCTTTTAGGGAGGTGGAGGCTGGGTTAAGAGCTCTTCTCCGACCATAGATGCTGGTTGGGCCCACTGTCGTTGTTGGGAAATGTGTCTTTACCTTAAGTTCATAGAACTAAATAAAAGGTTTACAGAACCCCAACATCAAAAAGCCGTGCAGTCTGCCAGTAAGAAATAAAACATACTCAAAGTAATTTTAAATAAATAACATTTATTAAAATATCACAGTATACAACAATAAACATTTGTTAAATACCAAAAATAATTTAGAGTGTACAAAACCCCCAATAATCACAGAAATTTCAAAGTTAAATTATTAAATAAACACTTTTAGAAAAAACGCGAAACATTTTAGAAGAAATTGTAAAATGTCACCTTCCTGCGCTAATGCGCAGGTTTACATTGCTGAAGACTTCTTGACCAAGTGTAATCTAAGAAAACTGTTCCATCATGCACCGGCTGATAGGCTTGCTTAGTTCTAGAAGAACCTCTTCAAATACCGGAAAGCAAACTTGTGCATCCACAGGAATCACACCGGAACTTTCTGGAACTCTGGTAGGAACGTCTAGGAAATCCAATCATGAAGGTCACT